>NW_015505277.1:2674490-2684810 GCF_001515645.1 Sinocyclocheilus grahami | reverse complement strand
TATATATATATCAAGAAATGTACAGTTTAAAGTAATTGCAGTTAGCTTAATTTAAAAAAAAATATGACAGCATAACATAATATAAATGCTTCTGCATAATTTGTAAGTGATTTCAGTAAAGGGAAGATGAAAAACTCAGGAAAGAGATCCTGTCCTGTCTAAGTGGGTGATTCTTGAGCAGAATAAAGTTCAGTGTTGAGCAGACCCGATGCTGTTTGTCAAAGTTCTGTCTAAGCGTCACTAATCTTTAAAAGTTTGAGCATGTCACTAAATGTCCATCATCAATCCATATCTTTCCTTTTCATTTGCTTTCCTACCCCCCCCCCACGACTTTGGCTGATGACTTCACTGTTTCTCTTTCCACATCATCAGTCCCACCGTGAGACAATGAGTCTCCTGTGAAGCTCCAGCGCTGGCACTAATGAACGACTCCATCCTCTCCTCTGTCAGAGGTTCAGCCCACATCCTTCCTCCTTTCCTACTATGTTTGCCATCCTCCTTGCGTATCCTGCCTCTCAACTCAAACTTCCTTAATCTCCCCTCCAGAAGTCCACCAGCCCCCCGCTGCACACCGCCAGGAAGTTGCACCTGCTTGAAACCGCTTGACTTTCTGCCTACCGCTAAGCTGTCTTATTGATTCAAATCTCAGTTCCATTGAATTCAAGGCACCGCGGATGATGAAACATTCCCTGGAAATCATGTTTTGAAGAGCGGTATACTCATTTGTCAGATATTTATGGTTTAGAAATAAGAGTACTTCCTTTCCTTTGCTTTCTGACATCTACATTCACTTTTTTACCATAATTCTAATTTAAATAACCATTTTAATTTCTTTCTTTCTTTCTTTCTTCCTTTCTTTCTCTTTCAAGCCAATTTTCCAAAACAATAAACATTTTATGCTCGAAAATACATAAAAATGCATTTAATTCATACATTATATTAATAAATTCATACATAAAATGACCTGAATTCATCCATTCTATGATAAGCAAGTTTTAATTTGTGAATTCATTTTTTATTTTTTGTAAGAAATAAGAAAAATATAACCAAAATAAGAAAATATAACCAAAAAATTAAAAGATCTGTGTATGTCTGTATATATAAATATGTAAAAATTGTGTATTTTTAAAGACACACACATACACACACACACACACAATAATAAAAAAAATACTAGAAATTTCTGATTAGATATTTTTGCAAGAAATAATAATAAAAAACAATAATAATTGTAGTAATCATTTTAATAATAAATATAAAGTAAAAAACATATATTTAAAAATGGAATATATGAAGATATGACACAATTTCTCAAACAAGCTACATGATTTGAGGTATTATGCATGTCTGTAGGCATTGTAGTAATACTGATGTTTGCCTGAGCAGTATCAGATTAAAAATGCCATTCTGATGTTTTAAAATGTGGAATGAAATGTATCAGCTTTCAGGGTCATGCCTCTCATTTTCTGTTTCTCCATGTCCTGCAAGAGATCATGCCTTTATTGATAAGAAGGCTCCCCTTCTCTCTTTCTGCACTACCTACACATGCAATCTATCGTGACCTTTGACCTCCCTCGACCCCAGTGCTGCCACCAAACTTGTGTTTTCTTGCTGAGCGTGCACGGTGTAAATGATGTGACCGTTAAAATGTCTTCTGCACCTCGTGACTTTTAAAGACTTCGACATCTGACCCTGTACTCTTCCCATGATGCACACATATCTACATGCACATACATTGTGTTGTGTTGTGTGGCTTAACTCTATCATGAGTTTGGCCAGTTCCTGATCACGCAGAACAGGCTCCGGTGAACTGCTGATCATCAGTTGAGTCTGACTCATCTGTCTGTATCTCTCTCTCTCTCTCTCTCTCTCTCTCTCTCTCTCAACACATCTGACATCAGCCTCTGATACAAGAGATACGAGAGCTCTGTTGACTCTTTCTCAACCAACTCACCGATACACACACCGATCCTCATTCAGCAATCATTCTAGATCAGCAACTATGAAAACAGGCTTTTTTCATTAAAAAACAAAAATACAACTTTATACACAATAGCATGTACACGGAGCAAGCTGGTGTTGTTTACAGTAAGTACACCAAAGTTATTTAAATCTACAGAATCTCTCTCTCTCTCTCTCTCTCTCTCTCTCTCAACACATCTGACATCAGCCTCTGATACAAGAGATACGAGAGCTCTGTTGACTCTTTCTCAACCAACTCACCGATACACACACCGATCCTCATTCAGCAATCATTCTAGATCAGCAACTATGAAAACAGGCTTTTTTCATTAAAAAACAAAAATACAACTTTATACACAATAGCATGTACACGGAGCAAGCTGGTGTTGTTTACAGTAAGTACACCAAAGTTATTTGAATCTACAGAAACAATAGTGAAAGAATGTGTTATTAGCATTTTTAGCTTTTTAGTAAACAAAATTTAGATTCAATTATTATTACATTAAAAAACTAACTATTTCATCAAATAGACACTTGCTCAGTATTGAATAGTGAATTATAAAAAACTAGGCCTATTTAAACAGTGTTCTATCCATAATTTTAGTATTAAATAATAGTTTAATAATATTTCAATATGTTTGTTGTATTATTTTATGTATTACTGATTTCAATATATAAAATCAATTTATAAATAATGTAGATATTTTTATATTTCAGCTGTCATTTTAATTTACGTTTTAGCGATTTTGTTTGTCATTCTTAGTTTTGTAACATTTCTATATAGCTTTATTTTTATTGAAGTTTTAGTTTTAGTAATTGTATTACCTCAGCCTACTTCAGCCAACATTTCATATTTTTTTTTAAGTTTAAGTTGTCTAAGTTTTCATTTAATATCTAATTTTATATTAAAATGATAATGTATGTATGTATTTATATAATAACTTTTGGTTAATGAAATCAAGTTGAAATTGTATATATAAAATTTCAACTTTATTTCAGTTACCAAAAGTTATTTTTAATTGTTTTAGCTAACAATATTAAATATTTTATAGGTTTATAGATCTAGATCCTATAATCTAGAAAGCAGCCCAGAAATGACCAATTGAAATTCAACACACAAGAGACTTTAATAGTGTTCAAAACAACAACAACAAAAAAGACTGAATAAACAAGCATCCCCTGCTGTTGTCATAGTAGCGTTACCAGGATACCAAACAACGCGCTATCGAAACTCCATAACAGGAAATTATTTCACTATCTGTTTCCTTTAATGTGCAACCCGAAGCAACTCAGCAAAAGCACATGCATGATGCATTCATGGAAATCATTGTGTGACGTGTGGATTTGCACAAGCAGAATTAACAGTTTAACATTAGTGCTAATTACACAGAAGAGGTTTCACACACAGCAGGGCAGGCTAAACTTTTTGACAGCAGACCACATACTAGATGAAAAATTGAGTCTTGGAGGAGGCTGGGCTGTTTTGCCAACAAGCAGGCAATCCATCAATTAAAACTCGCTGAAACATCCTCCCTAATTCACTTTTCATGCATTGGGAACAGTTTTTTTCCCTAGGATTTAATTTCACCATTTGCCCCTAAATGTGTTTGGACAGCAAAGTCATGCTTAAAAATGTATTTCATTGCATTAGATACAAAATATCAAAACTGACATTTTATTTTCAAGAACGATGCATAAGCAGACTTTTCAAGCACAATTCTTTGCAAAAAGAAGTTTCTCATAGTCAAATGTTTGTGGAGCATGTTTGTAGTTAATATGGTTCTTACAGATGCCACTTGGTTTGATATTCTATTCGAAGCCCTGTACATGACATATTTATTTACATCTACTTAAAAATGTGCACCAATTCATTCCCTCATTTCTTCAGAACATTTTTTTTTTCAGAATATTCCTAGTTTCTTCTGAATATTCATATCCTTCAAAAGGATATGCTTCTCAGAAGAAAGAAAGTCATACAGGTTTTAAACGACAGGATTTTTAGGATTTAGATTTACTAACAGCCTATAATCACCAAAAGCAAACCCTCTTTTGGGGTTAAAAACCTACTGTCAGGAATGACTTTTTGAACATAGACATATGACTTTGATTTTTATTTTTCAAAAGCGTTTATGAATTACAAGCATTTAAGGGGAAGTCGTGGCCTAATGGTTAGAGAGTCGGACTTGTAACCCAAAGGTTGTGGGTTCGAGTCTCGTACCGGCAGGGAGTAAATGTGGGGGGAGTGGATGTACAGTGCTCTCCCACCTTCAATACCATGACTGAGGTACTCTTGAGCAAGGCACCGAACCCCCAACTACTCCTCAGGCGCCGCAGCAAAAAAATGGCTGCCCACTGCTCCGGGTGTGTGTGTGTTCACTGCTGTGTGTGCACTTTGGATGTGCTAAATTCCGAGTATGGGTCACCATACTTGGCCACATGTCTCTTCACTAATCACTAATTAAACTTGGATAATCTAAGTAAATTATGTTCCAAATTTGAAGTTGATATCACAAAAAAATTTAGGTTCCTATGAGTTTTTTGTTTAAACGCTATATCAAAAATAGCCACTGGGTGACTCCCATTGAATATTTATTTATTAATTTATTTACAAATTTATAAACATCTGTCACAATATTACTTCTATCACAAAACAGTCACCAAATATGGAACCTTTAGACTCTGATTTTTCCAACGAAATGTAATTTGACAAGATTAGGAACGTTTTGATTGTAAAATATTGTAGTAAATTGAGTAATATGACACTTGGCACCGCCCACTAGGGGGAGGAGCCTGCTAAACGGTTTTAAAGTACCATTTCCATAGTATTGCAATGTCCGATTTCAAAAGGATGAATGGTTTTCACAAGATGAATTTTGAATGTTTACGCTTTTGAATTATATCTTATTTAGGATGATTGCTAAAATATGTGATTTGGGGAAAAGGCAATAAAAAAGAATGCCAAACAGCGGTACGCTGACAGTTAACAGGTTATACTAATCAGGAAAGCTGATTTACTGTGGTTTCCGTTATTTGCTGTATTATTTAATGTTTAAAAAAATAAGCATGTCTTAATCCATTTTGTGTTAGACATGGCTGTGATTAGTTGCTAATTTGTGCTGTTCTTGGTAGATTGCATTGGTTTTTATGGAAACTATCTGGCTAAGTCTGTGTTCTTTAATTTGTTCATTGTCAGTAAATCACCAGCAGAATTTTCCACTCCCTTTGGTACTTTTATGGGATTGTGGTCTCACACTAATTTGCCCTGTTTAGTAAATTTGGCCCTAATTGTTCCTTTTTGGACCACAGGATGTTCAAGTTATGTTTCTTTGTCTGAAAATGTTACTCAAGCAGCGACATGGCTGTTATACATCTGGAGGTTGTCACAGAGGGTATACGTACATAAGGGAGGACAACTCGGATAAGTGTGGACGACAGGGTGCCGATCATGAGTGTAGGGGTCAGACGTGGTGACATCTCTGGGAATGTATGCTGATGTATGCCAGGTCAAAGTCAGGAGGGCTCAACATGGAAGATAAGATTTGCAGGCTGAAGCCAACCAGGAGAACCTCAGGCAAATCCCTGAGATCTTTCTGACCTCAGGAAAAATGTGAAGGCTATCACACACACACAGACAATTTCACAGTCACACAAACACAGGCAGACTTCAACAGCTTTAATTGTACTGCTTTGTTTTTCATCCAAATAACAGCAATTCTAGGGAGAGTTCACTTAGTTTTGAACGTTCTGGCATCATTTACTCACCCTAATGTCAATCCAAACCCATATGGAGTTTATTCTTCAGCGGAACATAAATGTAGAATTTTTAAAGAAAATTCACACTGCTCTATTCCAAGCAATGAAAGCAAACAGTGGCCATGGGCTGCCAAGCTCCAAAAATGGCAAAAAGCATGATCAAATAAAGATAAAAGCAGTCCAGATGACTTGTGCACTATATTCCAAATCAAAAGATAACTTTGTGTGAGGAACAGACTGAAATATATGCCTTGTGTACCTCTGAAATCTCACATCAAGAAGTTGGAAAATTGTCAGTGAATAATGTATTTTTGGCCTGTTCCACTGGTGAATGTATCGTATGGACTACTTTTATGGTATATATGTGTATATTTATACACGGGTATATTTGTAGCAATAGCCAACAATACATTGTATGGTTCAAAATTATAGATTTTTCTTTTATGCCAAAAATCATTAGGATATTAAGTAAATATCATGTTCCATGAAGATATTTTGTAAATTTCCTACCGTAAGAGTTATAAAAACTTAATTTTGGATTAGTAATATGCTTTGCTATGAACTTCATTTGGACATCTTTCAAGGCGATATTTTGATTTTTTTGCACCCTCAGATTCCAGATGTCTAACTAGTTGTTTCTCTGCCAAATATTGTCCTTTCAGATGATCTATAAATCTCACTTTCAAATAGTTTACCCTTATGACTGGTTTTGTGGTCCAGGGTCACATATTACGTATATATTTTATGGTATGGTTTAAATTCCAAATCAAATGATAATTTTGTATCATGAACAGACAGAAATATATTAGCTCTGATTTCAAGGTATTTTTGGTCTGTTCCACAGATTAATATATCATATAGACTACATTTATGGTACTAATTAAGAATTAATTCCCTTGTTTTACTTAAATTGTGGCCAATTTGCAATAAATTGTTCAATCCTTGTTTCTTTGGGATATTCTTCAGGATATTACTATAGCTCCTTTAGAATTTTCATATTTTTCAATATATCTTCTTTTGTGTTCGACAGAAGAAAGAAAATCATACAGGTTTGGAATGGCATGGAGGTCAGTAAACAATGACAACAAAAGGAGAAATTGATGACAAGAGTAAGTTCTGTCAGGACCACTATCGTCAAAATGATAGATACTTAGGTTCTGTCATTATTTACTGAAACTCATGTCGGTCCTTGACTTTTTCCTTTTCTGTGGAATATTTTGCAGGGTATTTTTTAGAATATCCAGGCAGCTCTTTACCAGATGAAAGTATGTAGTGGCCGCCAAGCTCCAAAGGAACAAAAAAAGCACCATAAAGTGGTCGGTATGATTCATGGGCTCATATTCCAAGTCTTCTAAAGCCATAAGGCAGACTTGGAAAGTCGTATTCCTATTCTGAAGGAACAGCAGACTTGGAAAGTCTGATGGACTATGCACTTTTATTGTGCCTTTTTTGTGCTTGACAACCCCTGGTTAATGTATGCTTTTATCTGGGGGAAAAAGGCATGAAGATCAGTAGATGATGACAGAATGTTCATATTTAGGTAACATATTAATAAAAAAAATGCATTTCTGTAAAGGACTGTAAAGTTCAGCTAATACATGTAATATAAATTTAAATTATAATACACTGTCATTGCAATTAACATGCAATAAATGTCCAAAAATATATGTATATATGTATATTATTACCGAATTAATACACTTAAGTGTACGTCTTTAGGGTATACCATATAATCAACAATATAAACATTTACTGATACACTTTTGAACATTCTTACAGTGGGAAGTTTAAGGTCTCACCAAGGCCAAAGCTGCTAAACAAATATATGTAAATTCATAACACTGACACGTGACCTATTTCTACTTTAAAAAAGGTGTGTCTTCAAAAATACAATAGACACTTTCTGATAAACACAGTGAACTTTGGATGAAAGATAAATATTAACATAGTCTATTAGGATGTGAATACGGCTAACACCCAGTCAGAGGAGACAGTCATCTTTGATTAATCATACAGCTGCGAAAGCGTTTGAGTCTTTTTAACCCATTGCTAGGTGTTAGGGTTAACCCTGATGTGTTGCTCCCTTCCACTCGCTATGTTATTCTGGTGGCTCTGGTCCATTGTGAAAACGTATACTTTAAAAAAGTACTTATGGAAATAATGTAAATTTTAAAAACCAAAGTCACTGCCATTGTTAATTTTCCCATACCCCAGACAAAGAGAGATCTCCGACTATTCCTGGGCATGGCTGAATACTACAGAAGTTTCTGTAGAATTTTTTCTGATGTAGTGAAGCCACTTACCGACAACCTCCAAAAAGCTGTTCCAATTGTATGGTTTCCTCAATGTCAAAATGCTTTTGATTCTTTAAATAATTTGTAATGTAGCACTCCTGTTTTAGCTACTCCTGACTTCGCAAAGCCCTTTAAAAATATTAAACGTGCAAATTAAATGTTTTCAGATACTTAATATAATATAATATTAAGTTAATATAATATACTAAATATAATATAGTTTACATTTATATTAAATGCAGTTAGCTAAACTTTAGATTGCTTTTTTCGCACATTTCCATCTGACTTAATTGCATCCTTATGTAATTTCATAATTACTTCCATTGTCTTTTAAAGGAATGGTTGACTTTTTTTTCTAGGCTTGATTGTGTTTATGAGATGCAGTGTAACATTAATAGTTAATAGTATTAGTTAATGCTTCGTTAAAAACAAACAAAAAAAACATTATTTTTCATATAATTTACCTTTATTCTACACTGCTCTGTCCCTTCTCCTATACACATGCTGATGATTTCCTGGTTTTATGAAGCCCCTCCCTCAGAAATATGCTATGGGCTCAGATTGGTTATAGCTAGCCCAGTGTGTTGTGATTCGCTAAACCGCTTAGTGCGTGTCTAACCGTCACGCCCCTCACCTCAGTGGCATGTGCTCCGGGTGTATGGTAAACAATGGCTTCGTTAATATCGCTTATCAATTTAAGCCCGATTGAGACCCAGAGAATATTAGTGAAGAGCATTGCGCAGAACCTGTGCAAGCACAGCTCTTACAGGACGTTTCAAAATGGTATGTTTCTTTGTTGTTGTCTCATACTTTTAGATATACTTATTTGTAAATGCTACTGCTTATGTTAGCTTTTAATATATGGTTTTATCCTGATCAAAACTTTAATACAGCACGACAACCGCATGTGTGTCCATGTTTAACGCTTCTCATAGCTATGTGAAAAATATCTGTCTGTCTATACACAAAGTGCATAATTGGAACACAGTTTATTGGAGCTGATGATCAGGTTAGAAAGAGAGAGAGAGATGCAGAGCAGAGCATGTGCAGAGCAGGGGGACGCGTGGAACAGGATTAAGAACCGCTGCTTTAGAACAATGATTTTGAAACTTGTGAATCCATTAGAATCGTTAGAAGACAGAATCGCTATTCATATATGAATAGATTTTTTTGTGCACCCCTAGTTTTGACGGCATGGCAACAACTCTTCCTCTTCGCTAAAGCAGTGCTACATGGCCTTGCCCCCTTTGCTGCATGTTCCCGGAGGCGGGGTTTATCAGGGTGTGTGACGTCACAAACTCGGGAAGTTACTTGTTGTAGTTCCTACAAGCCATTTTTGTAGGCATTAAACTGCCATCATTTTAAAAGACAATATCTCCATTTGCACTGAACTTTCAGCGTTGTAACTTTGCAGATATAGTGTATGCTCAAACAGCAACATTACACACTAACTAATGTTAAAAAAGTGAAATCGCAATCAACCACCCCTTTAAGTATGGTTAAAGTGCAGAGTACTGCCAAGTGTACTGACAATTATTTATGCTTCAAGTATACTTCAATGTAATTTCTATTGACACTTGTATGCCATGTATTTGTAATTCAATCATGACAACTCTCTGAACATTTTAGCATGGTGATAGATATGACAATGTTAATGCATTTGGTCTTGGCGGAACAGATCTGCTGCTGCTGAATTGCTGCTGCTGTTGGTTATTGCTGTAGTTGTAGATTATTGCTGCTGCAAGCAAGTACAGGAACTTGCCACTGCCAATGCATATGGCGATATGGTGCCGTGAGTATTTAAGACATGCTGCTGCTGCACAAATAGCATATAAAATAATCCCCCAACAAAGCTGGAAGAAGAAACAAAACATTTAAATATGTATGCTGCCGCTATACAATAATATGCATAAAATCATCCCTATAAGGCAGAAGGAATATAAAAGATAAACCCCCCCAGAACAAGCAGATCTATTGCCAAGACATATGTACTGCTGATGCTCCGGAGAGCTGTGATACCGTGTGTTTGCTATCTATGTGAGCCTGGGTCAGCTTTGCCGAATGGCTTAAAGGGGTCATATGATGCTGCTAAAAAGAACATTTATTTTGTGTATTTGGTGTAATGAAATGTGTTTATGCGGTTTAAGGTTAAAAAAACACATTATTTTCCACATACTGTACATTATTTTTTATCCTCTATGCCCCACCTTTCTGAAACATGTCGATTTTTACAAAGCTCATCGGTCTGAAAAGAGAGGTGTGCTCTGATTGGCCAGCTATCCAGTGCGTTGTGATTGGCCGAATACCTCAA
>NW_015505277.1:2631959-2674451 GCF_001515645.1 Sinocyclocheilus grahami | reverse complement strand
TGATTGGCCAGCTATCCAGTGCATTGTGATTGGCCGAATACCTCAAGCGTGTGACGGAAATGTTACGTCCCTTACCATATTGTGATGCGCGGCAACCACATATGACGACCCCGTGGGCTGGACTCCGCTTCGTCCACGAAGAAAGCCGATCCGGCGATCGACAGCGCGAAGTTGATGTATTTCCTCAGCGACCAGCACGGATCAGCTCCAGGCATGACAAAGCAAATATCATCCTCTTTTGGAAGGCCAACCAAAGTAGATTCGCTTTCATAATGAAACACACAGCGCCTTCACAACATGGCGGCGGCGGCAACAACAATACAACAGCGAGAATAAAAGTTACGCCTTCTTTCTTTGTGTGAACATTTGGGCGACGTTATGCAAATCTTCCCACACAGTGATGTAGACATGTGGGAGCGTGTTAGAATGAGCCGTTTTAGGTAGGCGTGGTTGACTCGTAACTTTTATAAAGAATATCTCTTTGGATTTGAGACTTTAGTCTTTGCAACTTTACAGATCTTCTTTATGCACCAAGAGCTTGTAACACTCCAAAGAGAAAGGAAAAATTGAAATCGCATCATATGACCCCTTTAACGCTAGTGAACTATGGCTGTGTGTACCTGATCGGTTGACCGGATAGCTTAAACTAGTGACCTGAGTTAAATGTGTTTCTGGGCTAAAGGAGCCCAGATAAATTAACTAGTGGCTTAACAATGTGAACCTGGGTGCTGTACCCTTAGGTTTATTTAACTAATGACCTAAATAACTATGTGTGTCTGAGCCAATAACTCAAACTTACCTAGGTAGAAAGGCACACTATGTGTTTAATTAACAAGCAGGAATCACACTCTAGGCTGATAGATGAAGTAACCCCCAGCAACCACCTGGCTCAGGCTCGGGTGGCCTGAGCAAATAGGTTTAAATTTGTCATTCAATAGTTGAAACATTTTTTTTCCATTAACGTTCATCAACGTTACTGCAGTGTAAATACTTACCTTTAACTTATTAATAAGCTAACAAAATATTTGGCAAAGAATAAATCACTGTATACCCTGTAGTTGTGGTGTCATATGCCAGGACTATTTCTGCCTCAAAAGCAGCTGCTCATTTATTTTGATAATTTAAAATATTTATATTGCATATTAAGAACAATAATGTTTGCATTGTATGAACACATCATTGCTAAATGCATGGCTCGTTCAAAGATGGCCTTGAGCAAGACACTACAGTGACTTTATTTAAATGCAGTTGTCTGCTTTTATATTAATTGTGTCTAAATTAAAATTTGCAACATAGAAATGCTGTGCATGCTGCTGAGAAAAAATCTCGATGACTGAATGCCTATGCAAGCTGCTGCTACTGCACAAGAGACTGAACTGCTGAGAGCTCCCTTAATTAGGCATACGAGTAGCTAGGCGAATGCCTATTTTACTCTAACATGGTGTCTACGCCAGATACGAGCGGCACAATATGACCAAATCAATAGACCCGTAACGATAGGTAAACCGGTCTGTAATGTATGCAGTGCGATACGGCCAACGCAACAAAACTTCAGCTTCTGCTGCTATTGATAATATTCACTAACATTTCAATACGTAGTTGAAGTACATTAATGATATTCACAATGTTGTAGTAGGAATTTATTGTGCGAGCTGTTGCGGTTGTAATATTTTATCAGAATTTGCGAGGCATAATCTACTACTGCTGCACGAAAACCTGCTGTAAGCCCTGTTGAATAAGCAAAGTAATAAATACCTAATGCACTTTAAAGAGTTAATTTACCCTCCATGAGTTATCACTAAAATGTTATGCAACTAAAGTGCTTTCTACTGCCGCTGCTATATTAGCCATAATAATGACTTGCTATGCATGCTGCTGCTAATATTATTTCTAACCTTGCATCTGAATTTGCTATGCATGCTATAAAATTAGCTAAAATTGCTGAATAACTATGCATACTGCTGCACAAAAGTACTTAGAATTGCTACTGCATATTTATTAAATAACCAAACAACCAAATAATGCCTATTTCGCTTTGAAGAGTTCTATAAACCCTGTTGAACTGAATAGCAAAGTAACAAAATGCCTATTTCACCTAAAAAGTTCACTACCATCCATGTGTTATCTTATCACTGAAATTTCATGCAACTAAATGTACTTTATGCAGCAGCTGATATATTAGCAACAGTGATAATTGGATTAACATGCAGACTGCTGCTAATATTTCTAACATTGCATCTGATTGTTGCCATGCTGATACCAATGATCTGAATTCTATGATACTGCTGCTACACTCCATGAAAGTACTATAATTGCTGTAAGCCCAACTGAATACACAAATAGTAAATTCCAGTTTAAGAGTGTCCTACTATTAACTACATTGTACATGGGCTACTGATTGGAAATTATTTATTATTAGTAGTATCTTTATATTTTAAACAGATTCATGATTAATTCTCTTTAAACTATCACTAAACATGACTTTTATAATAAACTCTTCACTATCGCTGAACCAAGGTAACGAGTGAAATAGAGGTGTGGCCTCTTTAAATGAGTGCTCCCTCTTCTGACTAAATGCATTGCAATGCGGCACGAGTACATGTATGAGCGGGTATATTATTTTCTGTTGTTCATTAAAATAGGTAAGGCTGCTGACAGTATGAAATTTATGAAAGACAGTTATACTGGTTCACCTTGACTTAAAACTGTGAACAACTGTGAAACGCCAACTGCAAACCAAGCCCGCTAGTGAGGCGTGCATCTGAAGCGATCCGTTCGCGGTTAATGTAGAAATTAATGCCCACAGAAGATATTAAAAGCATTGGTGATTTCGGGCAAATAAGGTAATCCCCAATTCACTTTACGGTTCTAAAATCCGCGGCGCTTGACATTGTATTCTTACATACATGAGCTAGGAAAAGTGCTTGCTGCTGCTGCTAATGCTACTGCTGTTAAATGAACAATACATGCTTAGTAATTACTCCTGTCGCGAATAACCTGCACGTAGTTTTACAACTTGTATGTTTTCTAGTTTAAAAATGTACATCTGACGAACGCAATAATGCACATAAAACAGAGTGAAAACCGTTTACTTATCTAGCTGTCGAGTTTCAGAGAAACTCTGAACGCACGCTGCAGGAATCTCAAGTGAATGCTAACCAGCCATATAAATGCAAGTTAGTAAGCTCATTGGCTGCATATGCAACATGAACCAATCAGCTTGTGCCAAGTCGTTTAACTCTCTGAATATCATCAGTTACGTTAACACCCCGTCAGAATGCGCCATCTAGAGTTTCATGACTGAACTATATATTTATTTGTAATTACACATTTGCGATGATGAAGTTGCAATTTGGGACATTTAAAATACATTACATTTAAACAGAATTACACAAATTACAATCAAATATTTTACACCCGGTTTGACGCTTTTTGAGGTAGTATTCAGATCCGTAGCATAAACTCGCAGGACGTGTTTACTTAAAAAAAATGCTAACCACAAGTTTAAGCAATAATAATAATAATAACTAATAATATCTACTGTCTTCTGAACAGACTGGGGAGTACGTGCAGCATTCAGACTGCATATGGTGTTGGGCTGGTGGACATATTTGTTAAGGGAACTGCGTGGGTTGTTGAAACATTTGCCGGGGGAGGGGTCTTACAATGTGCTGCATGTTCACACATTATCAACTGTATGGTTTGTCACAGCATCAGGTCCTCCTCAATGGAAATCAATGTTCTGCTGGGAACTAATCAGCTCGCCACGGACAGGTCTTGTGTTCTTTGATGTTGCACACAGTCTGTTTATTCCCAATTACAAATATACAGTCAGCCTAAGTGAATGTGTAAAAAAGGTGAAAGAGTGAGTGTTTCTGATCGTATACTAGTAAATTGAACCGTTTTAACTTTGCATGACCCAATTACATCAGCACGCAGGCTTTCATTTCTGCAGAACTGTCATCATTACTGCATTTTTAGTGCTGATAAGAACGTGCGCTTGTATTCGGGAGATCTGTCTTGCATGTGACGTACATGCTGCCGATCTTTCAACATGTGGTTTCTATTAACGCATTCAATCAGAAACACACTTGACCCGACTTACGGCAAGCCTTCCAACATCATTCAGAACACACGCTTGATATTGCGCCCCTGTCCATTCCTGTCCTTACCTAAGCCTGAACCTCCCACGGGGCCGGCGCTTTTCCGTCAGATAACTGGGTTTTCAGTATGCAATGACTTCTCAAGGTTAATCTATCCCAGCATCCCCTTCTCGCCCTGTAAGCTTCACAAAATCCATCATTCTGCAAGTCATTGTCATAATCGAGCCAGAGAAAGAAGGCAACCCCTGCTCTGCGCTGTATCTTTCTTAATAACTCTAGACGTCCGGGAAATGTTTAAGGCTCTACATGTTGTAACAATTCTTCTGGGGTCTCTTCCGATAAATTGGAAGCAGAAAAGCATACTTTTTAAGCTAGTCACCAGCTAAACTCAACGTTTTGTAATTACGAAAGTGTCAAAGAGTTACATTTGTAGCGGTAGTCATCATGAACTAATTTGTATCCAGTTTTGCTTTCCAACTGGATAAAGAAGCAGTCATGTTTATGTACACTGCATTTCTCGGTTTGGATGTGAATGAAAGCCCAGAGTAAATGTGTAATTATTACAAGCAGTGCTGGGTAGTAACTGATTACATGTGATCTAGATTACGTAATCAGATAAAAATTTTTTTTTAAAAGTACTATAGATTATATTACATTATAAAGTGCTTATAATCAGATTATAGCAGATGTACTTTTTTATAGATTCCATGATTGCATATTATTTAAACATTAGCAGTAAATTAACCATCATGTATTGATTCACTCTAATTCTTCTTTTGTTCCTCTCTTAAATGTTCCGTTCTAAAAAATCATAGCTCTTATAAACATTTAGAAGCCTTCCAGTTTTATGGAACTGAATACACCAGCCTAGTCAGGTGACTAATTACACATAAATATATAGACCACACAATTAGTTTTGCAATAATAATTGTATAATAATAATAATAATAATAAAAGTAATCAAAAACTATTCAGAATACATTATATAAAATGTGTAATCCAACCAATTATTTTACTGACTATATTTTTTCATTATGTAATTTGTAATGTATGTAATCTACAGACAAATTCAAAACATATACTTGGTCTGTAGAAACTGCACAGCAGTTAAAATAAAATCGTGAATTGCTTCTTGAGAGGATAGTGTTCTTGCAAAATAACCACAACTTAATTGGTGCACATATTATGCCTATTGCTTTAAAGCGGTTTATTATATGCTGTCATGCATGAGCTTCATATGTAAAACACGTGCATAAGCAATGTTCCTAAACACAGGTGAAGTTCAGGGCAGATCATAAATTCCTCCCCTTATATACAGTAACATCCGTAAAGTTTAAACTTTACCAGGTGGCCTGCAGGAATATAAATCAATCCGTAAGCTGGTGATTACATTTACTTAACATTTACCGCACTGATGTTTTTATATAAAATCCTATTTATTAATGTCAAAAAAGTCCCATGAATTGGGCGTAGATGTATGAGGTGGTCATCAGAGATGGATGCTTTACTAGACTCGTAAGCACGGGATAATAGCAGTTTAAGAGCTGGTGTAATTTGTCACCTTTGTTTGTTCTCCTGGTAGTAAAGTACACCAGCAAGGACAAGCACAGATCCACGGGAACCTCTTGGCGGGCGGCCAAGGCTGGAACGCCAACACAAGGGGTTATAAAATAGGAGGCCGCCTTCCATTATCAATCATTTTTAGGGCTGCCAGGAGAGTGATTGTATGTAGTGTGTTACAACATATTCACGCGGATGGGCTCCTGAACATATACGGCCAAGAACATTACTATAAATACATCTGCCATGGTTAGTTCCCCAAACTCTCATATGTTTATACAGGCACTGATCGAGCTGGTAATGCATTGGACGACTGACAAAAGAAAGAAAAGTGAAACAGATGTTAAGTTGATGAAAGACATTTATGAACTGCTTAGCTTTGCACGTCATGCATGTCAACTGGACAGGGCCTAAACAGATTCTACGGTGCAGAGCGTAACAACCACACCACCCGATCTCTGCTGCGGTGCAAGTGCATTTGAAAAACATAATGCCATTTTCAGCATGTGGTTAACCATAACAAGTATTATTATTATTATTATTATTATTATTATTATTATTATTATTATTATTATTTTGTGAGTGTATACACATCGTGTGAATGTACACTTAATCACTATTTTAAATAAATATTTTAATTGTAATTATTTTATATATTTTTTTCTATTTTTACAAATGTCATGATTAATTATATAACAAATAAATAATTCAAATTAAGGATATAGGAGTCACACCACATGACACTGTACAGCCTACAATGTCGTCATTAAAAAAATCTAAATATTACAAACATTGATTGTTTATGAACATTGATCATAAACATTGGTCTGCAGAGGTCCTCTATATGGTAACCTTTCCTATTTGTTTTGTTTTGCTTTACATGAATTTGATTTGTCAGTCAACGGTTTTCTGTCAAATAATACCCCCCAAATAAATAAATTCATAAATAAATAATCAGAAAATTAAAACCATGTTCATCATAGAAGCTCAAGAAGTACATCAAGAATTACAAGCATTGAATTTTTTTATATATCTTTGAATAAATAAATACAGTACAACAAATAAATAAACTGGTTTTATTATTGGATATTTGATCTATTTTTTTAATATCTATTAGAAAATGTAAACATGTTCAAGTTTAAATAAAAAAAGACAAGTAATAATAATAAATAAATCCTAGGTTTTCAGTGTGGTCTTTTGCACCTCACAGTTTCATGTTTTTCCTCAATTTCGTACTTGGTTTACCATGCCTGTCAGAGAAAAATTACTCTTCAAATTCAAGTGATAGTTGTCTTTTCCTCTCCAGTCAATCAAAGCACTGGGTTTTTGTAGGAGATGTACCTTTCCATGATTAAAGGACATGAGATGACCACAAAACTGCGGTGCAGCGCGGCCCATTGATAATGGAGTGTGCGCAAACACCGGCTTGCAAATTAAATGAGTCTCGTAAGAGTTTTTGTGGCCGATATTTCAGTGGCTGGGACAGCATGACATTATTCAATACAAATGAAGCAGGCAGGGGGACATCGCTGGCAACATGAAGCAGAAAAATAGCGGCACTCTCACTGAATAAATTATGTGTAAGAACAAAGCCTGCCAGCGGCTTCAGAATCTCTTTTTAATACAGCGGGACCTGAGAATGGGTCAACCTGCCTGTATTAAATTCAGCTTAACATTTTCGACCAGGAAGCACCATATCCACCCGAGCTGTTAATTTCTCGTTATGTCAGGTGAAAGTGTTTTTTTTAAAGCTCATATGGTTCACTTATTACAGTAAACAGGTATAAGAAACTTTGACTCAACTTTGTTGACTACTCTGTTAAAAATGCTGTACGGGTAATTTGCATCTACAATATATACAACTCAGAAAGTACCAAGAATGCTAAGGTGATATGTGAAGATATTTAGGGTACAGTTACAGAACAACAATGTACTAAAAATGGAAAAGTTTTCCTTTCACATTTTTGAAAAGTGTTAGTGTACAGACAACAACATTGTCAAAAAAATCCCCTGAATGAGCGAAAACAACTAAAAATGGCGTATGGTTCATGCCGTGCCAGTAGTTGGCGATGTCACTATGTAAAGAAACACTATGCGCCTGCGCACACACATATTCCACTAGAGTAAACACTTAATAGGCATGCTCATGGCATCACTGCATTTACAAATGAGCATTTCTCTAATTTACACAGAGACAATAACAGTATTGTTTTTTTTTTTTAATGCACTTTCGTTTTTTTTAAAGCTCATATGGTTCACTTATTACAGTAAACAGGTATAAGAAACTTTGACTCAACTTTGTTGACTACTCTGTTAAAAATGCTGTACGGGTAATTTGCATCTACAATATATACAACTCAGAAAGTACCAAGAATGCTAAGGTGATATGTGAAGATATTTAGGGTACAGTTACAGAACAACAATGTACTAAAAATGGAAAAGTTTTCCTTTCACATTTTTGAAAAGTGTTAGTGTACAGACAACAACATTGTCAAAAAAATCCCCTGAATGAGCGAAAACAACTAAAAATGGCGTATGGTTCATGCCGTGCCAGTAGTTGGCGATGTCACTATGTAAAGAAACACTATGCGCCTGCGCACACACATATTCCACTAGAGTAAACACTTATTAGGCATGCTCATGGCATCACTGCATTTACAAATGAGCATTTCTCTAATTTACACAGAGACAATAACAGTATTGTTTTTTTTTTTTAATGCACTTTTAAAAGTGTGCGTTTTCAGGCCCCCAAAACAATATTGTTGTGTAAATGAACGAATAAAACACATTAAAAAATGTCCGGTTTTGGTTGAAACTGGTGTCATGTTAGTTTCTATTTTGAAAAATGCGTAAAACTAGTTGGAGCTGTGGTGTAGTGGTTCGCAACGCCTACTTTGACACATTGAGCTGTGGTGCTCATGTAAACTCTAAGAGTTTGAGTCCGGCTCGTTTTTGTGATTATGTCATTTCCCATTCCCTTTCTGTCCTTTTAAAACTCTCAGTGTCAAATAAAAATGATAATGCATAAAAATATGAAGTATGTAATTTCTGTCACCAATCAGAATTGTAAAAAATAATATCTGTTTTTAAACACTCCACCATCTACCATTGGTTGAAAAAAACAGATGACCCCGCCCCAAACTCACACCATTGGCTGAGCCAGTGTTGCTATGCTGAGCCAAGCGGGATGGTAAAACAAACAGAACAATGTTTTGATAGCAAACCACAGTGTTTAAAAGTTTTTGAAACCAATCAAATAGCTTACTTTTAGTTATCTCTGCATATTATACTCTGTTTGAAGACCATATTTTAATATCCAAAAACATTACACACATCAATTACAAGTATAATACGACTAATACAATGAGGGTGTAGTGTACCTGGGAAATGCTTAGCAAAGTAAACCAAGGACATTACATCACCTGGATATCTTGAAACCTTGATGTTCTCATGGCGTAAACCCTTATGTCATCCAGAAATATGTGTCTACAAACACATTAACATGTAGCCCGGCTTGAATAACACACTCTTTGGGCCTCTGAGGTATCGCTCATGCTTAACAATGGAGAATGTCAACATTCCCTCGAAAACACTGTCATAGTTCAACCATTCCCGTGATGGTTGAACTATGACAGCGTTTTCCAGGGAATGTTGACAATCTCCTTTGTTAACCATGAGCAATACCTCATAGGCCCAAAGAATGTTTGCTACTTAAAAACAGGAAAACTTCACTTACCTAACAACATCATCAAAGCAGTAGAGGACTCGGGTTCACCTCAATAAAAAAATACTACATTTTCCTATTCCTCTGCTGTGTGACCTTCTAGAGAATAGGTTATGGGACAAACCACTCTCTGTTAGCGTGTCCCTTTGTTTTGCCGCTTGCTGCAGTAACTACATTCGTTCTAAGCCTTCAGGAAAAGTTTTTTTTTTTTACGGTAATGACTGTGGAAAAGTTGGCTCCCCTCAAAGCAGCCTGACTATCTTCACCTGTTTAATCAGGCCAGATTCTTACAAAGGTCATTCCGATGCATCCGAAATACAGACTGCAAATGTTATCCCTTGTTTGGAATTGCAAAGGGCTCCACTTAAAACATTTGCCTTTGCACTATTTTTTCCTGCAAGCCTGGCCATTAACCTTTGCAAAAATCGAGTTTGGATTTGATAAACAGGACAGCATAATGTGGCTCGGCCTCCAAAAGTGGATTAGGCAACTCAGCCCTTTATCAACAAGGATGGGAATCACGGATAGAGAATAAACTAGGCAGACAGAATGAGGTAAACAGTATATGGGTCAGGAAGACATGGTTCCTGCTCATTATTTAACATGGTTTCTCCACTGCTCCTCCGAACTCGATCTGCTTGCATCTTATTGACGGCATATATTATATTCGGAGGCAGTCGTTCCTACAGAGTTCTCTCAATACAAGTCAGTCTTCCTCCAAGTGGGATTGGCTGTATCGATCCGTCAGATAACTAGCAAGTGCACCACCTTTCTGGTAAACCCAAAAGTGGCTCATTTTCCCAGTGAAGCGTTGTCAGATCGAGGCAGATTCAATTCCTGACGTTGAAACCACAGCGTGGAACGCTTTGAGCTTCTTTCATAGTCATTATAGTCTGTAGGATGGAAAGTCAGTTTAAGTTCTCCATCAATTGAGTGGAAAGTGGAGGTACTTGGATCCATTGAATGGCCAAACCGGGAGTGTTTCTCTCAGGTCTCTTTAGGTGAACGAGATCTCATTGTGATGCACGGGATGCGTCGGATGAACTTTTCTCTTCGAATGTTACTGTGTAATTGCACAACCAAGTCATCATTCATACGGGAGGCCTTCAAGTTAAAAAAAATAAATAAATCAGAAAAATGTGCATTTCTTTTGATTTAAACCCTTTTAAAGAGATTTAATGAGCACTGATATGACCACTGGATTCCAGCCAAACGATGGACTCGAAACATTCCTGCCTCACTTGTCTATGATGCATAAAAATTTATGTAATGCTTCAATATGCTTTTAAATCGTCTCTTGGAGCGAGGCTCTATTTTGATTGCCGCTATTCACCGCTACCTCAATATGCATGCATGTATAGAGGTTACAGAACGCTATCACTCACAATCATTTTTCCGTGGACTCATAATGCAATTACCTCTCATACAGCTCTCTGGCAATAAAGCAGAAATATTCATGCAAATCACACAATTCATCTCAGATACATTCAGCTGCTTGAGAGCCGTCAAAAATGCAGCGCCGTTTCCCCTTAAAGCGGCCTCTGGCAGCGGAGTCTTTAAAATTGTCACGATTCACCAGCTATTCTCCTCTCTCACTTGACAGAAAGACAATGTATATGGATCACAGAGAGTCGGGTCCACTTAAAAAGCCCTGGTTGCATTGTTGGGAGTACTGTCATTACTTTACCGAGGCACAGCTCGAGAGAAGAGTAAAAGAAATAGGGTACGATGGGAGGGAGAGATGAAAGCAGAGAGCATGTCTCAGGGTCAGCTTTCAAAGAGCATCTCTTCAAATGTTATCCTCGGCCATTTCGCCATCATTAACGGCCCTTTAATCAGTGGAAACGGACCAAAAAATATCCATCTATTATGACTTATGAAGTTAGACCTCAACAAAGAACTTGTTCTTTGGAAACATGTGACCTGGATCGCTCACAATGCATTTTGAGTGGAACACAAACTTAACCTTTAAAATGAAATGTTGCATGTAGGGTTATTGTGTGATGTGAGATATTTCTATGCACTTTTTGCAATGTCAGATTTATGACAGATGAATGATAGATTTAACCAAAATAGGTGTTGAAAAATCACCTATTGAAAAATGTTGTTTTCAGGTTGTGTTTGTTTCACACATCTGTCTTCGTAAACTTTTACTTTTTGGTTTTATCATGTAACGTAGCTATTATGACACACTTTTGCACTGAACTTGCTTAAAAGTGAATGTTTTCATGAACTGTTTTTATCTCTCTATATGCCGCAATGTTCACACGATTGCATCTTGTCGAGATAGGAGTAGTCCAAAATCATGTACCGTTCTTTTGGAATTCCACAGCATGAGCTGAAAATTTCCACTTTACCAGTTGAATGGTAAATATATTGCTAATTCCATATTCTGAATCCACACATCCATTATAAAGGCACGTGTTGCACTGGAGATGATTCCAGTCCTGCTGTAACTACTACATTAACTCACTCATCAGGGCAGCAGAACACTGAGAAGAACTAAAACAAAGTCAGCGAAATCATCTCACCTCACATGCACTGCTCTGCCTCTATTCCTACTAGCTCATGCGCTTACATCTGTTATGTAAGCATTATGAAAAATTACAATTGTTAAGTCCCGTCTGGGGAGTGCTGTTTAGCTTGGCTTACTGAATACAGTACCGCTTGCAACATTGGAATCACACCAAGATAATGCAGTCGTGCCTTGTTTAAAATAGGAGAGCAAGATGAGCAAATGATTGACATATTTTGGAGTGAACTGTTACTTTAAATATCACAGAAACAACTAAAGTGCCTCTCAGTTGTTTTGGCCACCATGCTAGCACACTTTGATCAATGCTCTTTTAGTGCAGGGCTGGAGTCCAAGCTAAAACAGCATGAAACATTTCATCGCTATAATGCTTACAGCGCTACTAGCCTCTGCTGTTACAGTCCTGGCAGCACCGAGTCTTAAAGGCTTGTTCGCTTACACTCAGATGATTTAAAAGAAACCCGAGTGGACAGAGAATGTGTCCTGGCCACCCAACTGTGCAAGATGCAATTAAAGTACAGATCTCACGCATTTTGTCACCCCATCCGCTAATCTATTCTGTTAGAAAAAAAATACAAGTATGTGCTGGACTAAAAATCCTCAGTCCCGTTTCATTTTTCAGGCTAATGGGTGAAAGGATGGCAGATGGTAGTCCCTGTCGTTCTGTCATTTATAATCGGGCATGTTATCCCAGACTGCCATTTCACTGCCATATCCATATAAATCACAGGGTAAGGATTGTTCAACTCCCTCACTTATGTCTCCTTTAGGCTTAAGATATATAGTAATGTCCATTAAGCACGTGGGAGCATGGCATGAATGAAACATAACCTTGGTAAAATTCAATAAAACTAACTCATTTTTGGAAGGACATTTTGTATGAAAGTGGTGTGATAAAGGTCACTAAATGAACAGCCTGGCCACACACACACAAGAGTGAAATATGGCTGACATTTTTCTTCAAAGTGCAAAATTATGTTTTCTCTAAAAACAGTTTTACAACCACATTTACTCTAAACAAATTGAGGTGGTCTTCAGTGAAATGAGCAACTAGTTGTTAATTCACTGACAAAACTCTGTTTTGGACATCCCATTGTTTCTTTTCAGGAAAAATAATAGCAAATCACAGAAATAGGGTCGTCTTTAGGGGTGTTATATATGTATTTATTTATTTATGTTTCAGTCCTGTCAGACATGGTGAGATAAGGTCAGTTAAAATAAGTTATATAGTTACAGTGCTGGGTAATTGATTACATGTAATTTGGATTACATAATCAGATTAAAAATGTACTTGTAATTGGATTATATTACATTTTAATAATCAGATTACTGTTACTTTTTATGGATTACAAGTCCCCCTGAGATTTAAAGTTATTTCAATAATTTAACAACACCTTTGCATCTTCTCTGATGAAATAATCCCAACTAAAGTTACGTCAAAAGTAATCCAAAATTAGTCAGAACACATTACCTGAAATGAGTATTCTAGATTGCATTACTGACTACAATTTCTACAATCAAAAACTACAATCAGTAATAGACTACAATTTGTAAGTAATCTACGCAGCCAAATTCCTTCATCATTAAACAACACATTACTCAGCAGTAGCAGAAAATATATACATACTGCAAATATAATGTAAAATATAATGTTTTGCACGTACAAACTGAAAAACATCTAGCGTGTCTTTGGTGGTTGGTGAATACAGGGAGAAAATCTGAGGAAGGTCATGTCATGGCCAAGGAGAGAGGCCCTCAACAGCTCTTTATTATTTATCAGTTTATTTATTTGGTTTCATTGCTGGGGCTCAAAGAAGACTCAGACTCTCTCTTTCTCTCTCTCTCTCTCTCTCAGGAACATTGCCTGGAACATTGTTTAATTTACTATCACCCATCCTCCAGTCACATCATGGAACACTATGCAGTTCTTTAATTCATGATGTGGGGGAAGGAAGGGAGAAGAGAGATGTTGTAAATCTTCATTCATGTTTGTCTCAGCTTTTCAACCGACTGTTAATGGGAAAAGACAAAGGATTAAAAAAGAGACAATAAGAGCTTTGATAGCTTTCAGCGCTGAAGAAACAATAGATCACAACAGCCTTGATAAGTGGCCACATCTCTACACTACAGTTTTACGTTTTATGAAGAAATTATGAGTCAAAACTTGTGCAAAACTTGCCTCCCTGTTGCTAGAGTGTTGTTGTTGGTCGCCAGGGAGTTGTTGTGCGGTTGCTACTGTAGGGTGTTCTGGATGGTTTCCATTAAGTTGCTATGTGGTTGCTTAGTTTGTTTGCGGTTGCTAGGCTATTCTCAGTGGTTTCAGGGGAGTTGCTATGCAGTTTCTTTGGTGTTCTGGTTGATTTACTAGGGAGTTGCTATATGGTTGCTAAACTATTGTTGTTAGTTACCAGGTTAGTTAGTTACTATGTGGTTGCTAGGGTATTGTTGTTGGTTGCCAGGGAGTTGCAATGCAGTTGCTAGGGTGTTCTAAGTGGTTTTGCAGTTAGTTTGTATGCGGTTGTTAGGGTATTCTCAGTAGTTTCTAGAGAGTTGTCAAGCAGTTTCTAGGGAGTTCTGGGTAGTTTCCAGGGAGTTTCTATGCAGTTGCTATGGTGTTCTGTTTGGTTTCTAGGGAGTTGCTATGGGGTTGCTAGATTATTGTTGTTGGTTGCCAGATGCAGTTGCTATGGTGCTCTGGGTGGTTTCCAGAGTGTTTCTATGCAGTTGCTAGAGTGTTCTGTTTGGTTTCTAGAGAGTTGCTATGTTGTTGCTAGGATGTTCTGTTTGGTTTCCTGTGAGTTGCTATGCAGTTGCTAGGGTGTTCTGATTGGTTTCCCGGGAGTTGCTGTGGTTGCTAGAGTGTTCTGGGGTGAGTTTCCCAAAAGCATTGTTAGCTAACTACTGTAGTTCCATTGAACTCTATTGGTAACAACGGAACTTGCGACCATAGTTGCTTTTTGGAATCTCACCCTTGGTTGGTTTCAAGGGAGTTGCTTTGTGGTTGCCAGAGTATTGTTGTTGGTTGGCAGGGAGTTCCTACACAGTTTTTGGGGTGTTCTGGTTGGTTTCCAGGGAGTTGCAAAGTGGTAGCTAGATTATTGTTGTTAGTTGCCAGGGACTTGCTATGGGGTTGCTAGATGATTGTTTTTGGTTGCCAGGGAGTTGTTATGCAAGCTCTGTCTTTTTTTTTTCAGGGTGTTGCTATACAGTTGCTAGGGTGTTCTGGGTGGTTTCCAGGGAGTTTCACTGGAGTTGCTAAATTATTGTTGTTGGTTGCCAGGGAGTTGCTATGCAGTTGCTATTGTGCTCTGGGTGATTTCCAGGGTGTTGCTATGCAGTTACTAGGGTGTTCTGGCTGGTTTTTAGGGAGTTGCTATGTGGTTGCTAGAGTATTGTTGTTAGTTGCCAGGGAGTTGCTGCAGTGTTCTGGGTGGTTTCCAGTGAGCTGCTAGGGTGTTCTAGTTGTTTTTTCAGGGAATTCCTATGTGGTTCCTAGGGTGTTATGGTTGGTTTCTAGGGAGTTGCTATGGGGTTGCTAGATTATTGTTGTTGGATGCCAGGGAGTTGCTACGCAGTTGCTACTGTGTTCTGGGTGCTTTCCAGGGAGCTGCTATGCAGTTGCTAGGGTGTTCTGGGTGTTTTCCAGGGAGCTGCTATGCGGTTGCTAGGACATTGTTGTTGGTTGGCAAGGAGTTGCTATGCAGTTGCTAGGGTGTTCTAGGCAGATTTTTTTAAGTTAGTTTGTATGCAGTTGCTAGGGTATCCTCAGTGGTTTCTAGGAGTTGACATGCAGTTGCTAGGGTATTCTGGGTGGTTTTCAGGGAGTTTATATGCAGTTGCTATGGTGTTTGGTTGGTTTCTTGGGAGTTGCTATAGGGTTGCTAGATTATTGTTGTAGTCACCACTGATAAGCTACTACTAAATATATTGTAGAAACTTAATTTTCTGGAAAGCTGCTTTACAATGATTTGTATCGAGAAAAGTGCTATACAAATAAACTTGAATTGAATTAAATTGTTGTTGGTTGCCAGGGAGTTGCTGTGCAGTAGCTAGGGTGTATTCAGGTTGCTTTCCATGGAGTTGCTATGTGGTTTTTAAGGGTCTTCCCGTTAGTTTACAGAGAGTTGCTATTCGGTTTTTGAGCTGTTCTGGGTGGCATTTTCTGCCAGTTGGAAATAAGTCTGATATCTTAGAAAAGTAATAGCACAATCATTCATGTCTCTAGCATAAACGGTGCAGGACGAGTTATGCACCAAATTCAGTGCAAGGCTTGCCTTTGCAGCAGTGCTGAAAGATGTCTTCACTAGCACATGATTGGCGACTCCAGCCATGCTCGCTGTCTTATCTCCAGAATTAAGCAATTAACAGCTTTTGCAAGCACTGAGCTTTAGCACACATAGGATAAAATGGGTAATAACAATCATAAATCACCCAGCCTGAGGTGGATTCAGAGTAAATTTGAAAAGGAGTAATCTAAGATTAGCTGGCAAGGGATTGAAGCCAAGAATGGATTCATAGAGTGTTGAGAGGGACTCAAACTTTAGCAGACTGAGGGAAATTGGCTGCAAGCACAATCTTACCTGTAAACCAACATGCGACATCCAGGAATTTACTACATGCTAGTTTGGCAGCATTTCAAACAGGGTATACAGGGTTATAGAACTCCTAGATAATAATGGCAGCTAAAAATTTACTGGCCATATATACATAGATTTTTTTTAAAATTAAAAATATAGTTTTGTCTTAATGACTATTTATTTACTTTTATTTTGTTTATTTATTTTTGTCATTTTTGTACAGATTTGTTTGGAATAATCCGCATTTGAGTCACATTTAACCCACTGGTGCTGCTTGTGTGGTGGTGAAATATATATATATATATATATATATATATATATATATATATATATATATATACAGTATACTGTATATATCCCAACAGCCGATGCAATCCGATGGGACTCGGGCAGAAATCATGTTCATGGATGAGCTAATGATTTATTAACGTAATAGAATGAAGCAGGGTGGGGCTGAAAGCCGTCGAAGCGAAACGAGGCACTAAACGAGCGTGACACACGGCTCGAAAGCAGCTGAGCTTTTATTATGCCACAGTCGAGCGCTTCCAGAAAGCAGCGGAAGTAAGCAGCGCTGTTTTATCATACTAGATATATTTGAACATTCTGTTATAATGCTACTCTGTGCGGTCGTCACCTGTCTAATAAAACTCACAACATAGTAAAGCGTCTTTGGTGTTTCCATAAAAAAAAAAAAAAAAAAACTTCGGAAATCGAGGGACTATGGCGTCATTGGCAGGCGACACAATGACATTATAGACACGGTGCGTGTCACTAGTTAAAATTGCTTATTTCTCTAGATTTAAACATTCTTCGAAACATTTGGGATAATGTAAGTACACAAGTCAGCAAAATATATAACACTGTTCTAGTGGTTTTTGGATATTTTAATACAAAAATCGTACATCTTGTGCCTTTAACGTGCACGGAGAAACACACTAACAAATATTATGATTATAATACAAATCATTCCTAAATTAATTTTCCTCCATAACTGCAGAAATATGAAAACTCACCATGGTTGTTACTCCACTTGTAAAGGAAAGCATGTGTTTTGCTCATGAGCACGTGATTCTAGGACTGGAAAAAGAGGAGCAGAATTTCCAGACATTTCTCAAAGTGCAGATGAATAATGAACATGATGTCAGTTCACAGGGTCTTCTTGCCTGTGTTTGTTTTCATCTGAGCCTGATTACATATTACTCTATAAACATCTCTATGTACTATTGGCACAATCACTGAAAATACGTGATTTTTTGTTTTGTTTTTTGACTAAAAGTTACTTATAAATGCACACAAAAGGGACTGCTAGATTTGTTCCTGTCTCATGCGTGGTGCCAAATACATTATAAAGAGAAACAGAGAGAAAGCGAGAGAATATAAACAGTATACAGTGTACCACAGGGCTATAGGACCCTTGGAAAAACAGCTTTTTTTAAATTTTATTTTATTTCCTACTAAAACACCAAATAACAACAAATTCTGCCCGAGTGCTATATATATATATATATATATATATATATATATATATATATATATATATATATATATATAAAGAATAAATAATATAATACAGAAATATTGACTAAATTTGCATCAGAGTTTTAGACATGAAGCAATGAAGCACTAAAACATAAACAATGGGACCATAAAAATACATTTTCCTTTACTCCCACTGCACTTTATATCAGTAAATAAATACCCCTATCCATATATCAAAATAATTTCTACTTCTGTCTGTCTCTATCTGCTGTCAATTTGGAGATGCACCAGACACTGAGGTGGCTTTGTGCTCTCTGAACAGCTTTTTAGCAGCTTGTCATATCCTCTCTTCAGTGCCTCTGTTTTTTATCTCTCTCTCTCTCTATGAAATAGTGCTGTCTTTCATCCGAAGCTCTTTCTCGGACACATTTAAGCTCGCCCCATAATGTGGGCACTTGTACTCTGCGATGTAGCAGACCGTGTCTCTTTGATTTGCTTGCCTTGTTCCAGTCCTTAGACAATCACGACAGATGTATGAGGGTGAAGACGCAGACAAACTGCCACAGCGGTACACACACACACATGCAGCGTCTCCTCTGACTTGGTGACTGATCATGAAAAGGCAGTAGGACATGTTCTGTGTTAGACAGCTGAGACACATCCAACTGAGCGCTAGAATACCTTTGTGTGTGTGTGTGTGTGTGTGTGTGTGTGTGTGTGTGTGTGAATGGATATACTTTTCCCATAAATCAAGAGCAGAGAGGTGGAACGATCACTCATACACACTGACAAACACATGCCTATTTTTGGATAGTTGACACATAACATGTTTAGTGACTTTTTTTTTACTCCGTATTTTAAATTAAAATGTCTGGTAATGTATAATGGAAAGTGGAACATTACTGAGTCCATTTTTGTGCACACTAGAATTTATGCTACAAATGCACCTTAATACGGCCAAATGTAAGTGTTTGCAATAGTGACAAGTCATTTTTAATTTGAAATGCAAAATATCAACAATATCGACATCCACAGACAAAAAGAGAATGTAGAGTAACAAAAAAAAAACAATGAATGGTTTGAGACTAACACAGCTCTTTCCTCACGCTCAAATTTCATCTTACGCATTCCTATCAGTCAAACGTCTGAGATTTCTCTAGTGCCTTCAAGGGAATCATTTCACCCAAAAATGACAATTCTTCCATTATTTATGCGTTGGGGGGGGGGGGGCTTCCTTGCAACATCCTAAGTTCAGAATTATCATTCTTCAAAAATTCAGATTTTGTGTTGTACAAATAAAAAAAATACATTTGGAACAACTTGAGGGTTGGTAAATAACCATGTTAATTTTTTTTCTATAGACTATTCCAGGGGTACTCAAGTTCAGAGGCCAAGCAGTCCACATTTAAACTACATAAAATGCGAAGGGCCACAAATTACAATTTGCATTATCAGATTTTATTTAAGTCAATGTTTTCAGATTTACTGAGTAGAAATACAGTTTATTACTTATCTAAGTCTTGCTTGTCCTTGTCCTATTAAAAACAACACTGAGCATGAATATACATATGTAATATCTTCAATATATATTCCTGTAATATATATTGTGTATATATATATATATATATATATATTCCTGAACTATATGTTCCTGTGGTTCAGCGGTAGAACATTGCATTAGCAGTCCAAAAGGTCATGGGTTTGATCCCCAGGGAACACACATACTGGTAAAAAACGTATAGCCTGAATGCATTGTAAGTTGCTTTTAGCATCTGCTAAATGCATAAATTAAATTAAATATTTATTTTTTTAAGAGTAAAAATTTGGAACAAAAAGTTTTTTTTGTTTTTTTTTTGCTATACTGACTATATTCATACTCAAACAGAGTATTGAACAAACTCAAAATGCTAAAACTAAAACATTCTTGAGCAAATGTAGTTCACAAATTTCTTTAGAAAGAAGTATTATTTTTCATATTGTGACCAGTCGGCTGCCTCCCCCTAATTATCAGCATCACCCCATCCCTTAATCGCCACCCTTCGCCAGGCTCCCGACATGAGTGGGTGCATGAGAGAGGAGGGGCGCTGAAATAGTCAGGGATGGCGGTGTGTGGTGGGGCACACCTGAACCGAATTGGAGCCTCATCACCGCCGCTGTTTAAATGCCGAGCGCGCCTTTCCTCGGGAGACCGGTCTCTTTCCCGTCCAGAGTCGTGAGCTGCCGGACCTGTGGTCCGGACGAGAACCGCACCCGTTACACGGCCGTCGGGCCAGGATGTGCCGTGGGCAACGAGAAGGATGCAGCCGCTGGAAGAAGACGCCGCCCCTCACACCCGGACCAGAGAAGGGAGAGCATGCGGCCGCCGGACCTGTGGTCCGGACGAGAACCGCACCCGTTACACGGCCGTTGGGCCAGGATGTGCCGTGGGCAACGAGAAGGATGCAGCCGCTGGAAGAAGACGCCGCCCCTCACACCCGGACCAGAGAAGGGAGAGCATGCGGCCACCGGACTCCGCCCCTTACCTGGAACCTTCCTTCCTGACCACTGCCCTTCCCTTCAGGAACCCCGCAGCATGACGAGGACCCCAGATCCCCTGTTTATTTTGGACCCTTGATTCCCTTTTTCTGGACACTTTGTTTATTTTCTGTTAATAAAAGCCTCTCCTAGGCCTGACGCCACACCCACTGTGTCTGTCGTTTGTTCCTCCCGCCACAATATTTATAACTATATTGTATCAATGCTTTATTTTTAAAATAAATATCACTATTCTCCCACCATGATTCTGGAAAGAAAACAGACAACTATACAACATAACATGTAATTTACTAGAGTTTCTAGAAGAAACTGCTGCAGTCTATTTATAGAATACAATATTCAACGAATTGATAAAAAAGTTAAACAAATGATTCATAACTCATAACTTCATGACTTGCTCAAAAAGACTTCACTTGTTTCATTCCTGAATGAATCAACGTTTTTTGGACGAATCTCATTTTAAGTCACTTGTCTTCACCTGCTGGCATTACGTTATAGTTGATACAATCTTTATTTGAAGAATCGTCACTTTCAAAAAGGTGATTTATTCTATTTTGATCGCTTCTGTAGACAGCAGTGTTTATATCCGAACTATAAACTTTTATTACAGTACTTCTGTAATTATTTGAATGTTTGTAACACAGAAATAACGATACAAAATAACTTTGTAAAGATGTTTCATATACGTTAATATATATGAAGCACGTTAATATATATGAAGCACGAACGCAGACTTGAATGTCAGAGTGTGATTAAGGCTTTAATAGACAATCCTGTCATTTATGATGATGATTGAATCTGATTGAATCTGTTCGCGATCTGGCTATTTATTTAAATATCCAACACTGTATCCAACAAAATGTTCTCTTTTGTTGGACAACACTTCTCTTTTAAAGGGGTCATATGATGCAATTTAAATTTCCTGTCATTTATAAACAAGATTACGTGGATTGAATCTGTTCGCGATCTGGCTATTTATTTAAATATCCAACACCGTATCCAACAAAATGTTCTCTTTTGTTGGACAACACTTCTCTTTTAAAGGGGTCATATGATGCAATTTAAATTTTTCTCTTTGTGTTACAAGCTCTTGATGCATAAAGAAGATCTGTAAAGTTGCAAAGACTAAAGTCTCCGCCCAAATGTTCATGCAAAGAAAGAAGGCGTAACTTTTATTCTCGCTGTAGTATTGTTGTTGCCCCCGCCATGCCGTGGAGACACTGTGTTTCGTTGTGAAAGCGAAATTACTTTGATTGGCCTTCCAAAAGAGGACGATATCCGCTTCGTCATGCCTGGAGCTGATCCGTGCTGGTCGCTGAGGGAATACATCAACTTCGCACTGTGGATTGCTGGATCACTCAAGTCCACTGGTCGTTCCTCACTCTAGGCGCCGGCCGCTGCTCACTCAAGGCCGCCGCCACGTGTGACGGCGCTGTGGATTGCTGGATCGGCTTTCACCATGGACGAAGCGGAGCCCAGCCCGGGATCATCACATGTGGTTGCCGCAAGCCCTGCGTACATTCCTTCGTCAAATCCGCCGGCCACTCCTCACTCAAGTCCACTGGTCGTTCCTCACTCTAGGCGCCGGCCGCTGCTCACTCAAGGCTGCCGCCACTTGTGACGCTGTGTTTTGTTGTGAAAGCGGAACTACTTTGTTTAGCCTTCTAAAAGAGGACACAACTAGAAATCAGGGGTTAAGTTGTATTTACAACCCTGTTCCAGAACAGTTCAACCCAAATATTCAGATGTGTGCAGCACATTTTATGGAGGACTGTTTCCTGATCCTGGTAGAGTAGACTACAATGCCGGCTGTTCTGACTCACAGACTGTAAGTAAGTTTTTTATATTTAAAGAATTTGCCACTGATGATTCAAACGCGAGTTTTGAGAGTGTAGAGTAGCACATGTTGTTTGTCATTTCTCCGATCACAAATGCAGACATGGTTTTATGTGACAGGGCATCACATTATGGTAAGGGGCGTAACATTTCGTAACATTCGGCCAATCACAACGCACTGGATAGCTGGCTAATCAGAGCACACCTTGCTTTTCAGTCCAATGAGCTTTGTAAAAATTGACGCGTTTCAGAAAGGCGAGGCATAGAGGAGAAACAATAATGTACAGTATGTGGAAAATAATGTATTTTTTTTACCTTAAAAGTAGACTAAAGTTTTTTATATTTAAAGAATTTGCCACTGATGATTCAAACGTGAGTTTTGAGAGTGTAGAGTAGCACATGTTGTTTGTCATTTCTCCGATCATAAATGCAGACATGGTTTTATGTGACAGGGCATCACAGTATGGTAAGGGGCGTAACATTTCGTAACATTCGGCCAATCACAATGCACTGGATAGCTGGCTAATCAGAGCACACCTTGCTTTTCAGACCAATGAGCTTTGTAAAAATTGACGCGTTTCAGAAAGGCGAGGCATAGAGGAGAAACAATAATGTACAGTATGTGGAAAATAATGTATTTTTTTTACCTTAAACCGCATAAAACATTTCATTACACCTGGGGCATGCCGCATGTCACTTTTTAATTGCACATTAGTTACATCGGCACTGGATAGCTGGCTAATCAGAGCACACCTTGCTTTTCAGTCCAATGAGCTTTGTAAAAATTGACGCGTTTCAGAAAGGCGAGGCATAGAGGAGAAACAAAAATGTACAGTATGTGGAAAATAATGTATTTTTTTTTACCTTAAACCGCATAAAACATTTCATTACACCTGGGGCATGCCGCATGTCGCTTTTTAATTGCACATTAGTTACATCGCTTGCAGAGATCGAGCAGCTTTTAGTACTGTGATTGTATACATTTAATAAAAAAAAATCTAACTGCCTAATATTTTAAGTGCAAATTGTAATAAAAATACATTAATCTTCAGCATGACGCGGGCTACAAAATTAATGCAGACGGGCCGCCTCTTGAGTAAAAAACGGTTGTCATCATGGGGACCTTTGGGATATAAGTGGAATGTAGAAGTTTTCAGGTTTTTTTACACACTAGTAAACAACAAAACATGTCCAATACATATCCTCATGTCGATATATATCTCTATCTCGGACAAATAAATCAAACAAAAGCATTTTTTAAGTAAAACACACGTGGCTCTCTAGTAGGACAAACTCCTGCTGAGTTTTTGGCAAAGATCTGATGGATATTCTGCCAAACGACCTTTATATTTGCAGCAGCCTTTGTACAAACTATGTAAAAAGTCCAGGAGAGGGGCTATGAAAATGTGCTCACCTAAGGGAAAAAGAAGCAGAGGAATAAAGAGATGTGGGGGGAGGAAGAGGAGTGGGATCCTTGACGCTGTCCGGCGTACTGACCCTGGGTCAGCTGCCTCTGGTGTATGATCGACATTAGTGTGCTCACACCACATTTATTAAATTGCCTAATGATGAGAAGATAGGGAGAGAAATATATGACATTAAAACTGGAGCCCACACAGTGCGAGCGGTCTGTCCGGGCGGCTTCGCTCTTGGAGGTAATATCGTCAAATAGGCGGGGGAACCGCTCACGGGGAATACAAATGTTGCCTTTAAGTCTTAGATGGGTGGCTGAAAATGTGGAAGCATTCTGAAGGAGGAAGATTCAGTTATTTATTGGATTAATCACTGTCATCATATGAGCATTGTGGAGAAGCAATTTAGATGGTAAATACCAAGTTTGCTCGTATATCAAATGTTGATAGTGTGGCGTGCCAAACTTGGCCTGCACATTTCGGACGGAAAGAGACTTATGACGAATAAATGTGCTTATTTGTTGTCAATGCAGCTTCATCTTGGTGAAGCAAGGAGAATTTAGATTACTTTATGTGAATATCAATGAATTGGTGAAAATGTTCATTGTTTTTTTGAAGACCTAATACACAATTCAAGCTAATGGATTTGTGAATGAATGAATGAATGAACGAACAAATTAATATTTATGGGAAACCCATTTGAAAACAGTAATTTCTGAAAGAAAAATAACTTTGTATTTCGATATATATCTTTATTTATGAAATTCTAATTGCAGTGTAAATGCATTCATCCCACATCTGAACAGTCTTGTAAATATAGCCAAATGCACTTCAGATGCAGCTTCTGAAAACAAGGGTTTATGTCTTATACATTCTATTTTGAATAAAAATATTAATTTCTAAGGCTGCTTTTTTATAGTGTCTATTAAATGCTTTTTTTCATTTAACACAATAATGACTTTAAATTTGGATTTTGGGGGGTAATTTCTCAGCCCAAATTGATGTATGATTAATTATTATATATAGTAGTATTATAACAAAATATATGCTATAATTTTTTATATACAATGTCTATAATATAATGTGATTTAATATGCATTTATTTATATTTAATAATAGAATTTGAAAATGTTTGCTTTATTAAATTACACATTTCTATTACAATTATATTACACTTACACGTTTTGGCAAAATATTAAAAAAAAACTGCATTACCTACATCAGTAGTCTAACATATTGTATAAATAGGTATTTAGCTACTAGTCAAAATAAGATCTGGCCTAGATGACATCAGCTGAAAAAGAAAGTTGTTTTAGAAGTGAAGCAAATATAATTCTGACAAAAGGTTAGAAAGATTACGTTCTGAATAGGTTTTGATTGAATGTTGACTTAGGAACAAAGCTGAGAAACAAAACAATGGTTATGTATGTTTGGTTATGAAGCAGTTAAGGATTGCAGTATTTGAATATGATTATAGGTTTAGAATGTGTGGAGTGTATTGGGAACAATCTTAACCTTCACTAATGATAATAGCAGGTACAGTGTGGAATACCTGTTTAGATGGGGATGCCACATGGAGAACTACAAGGCAAACAATTCACCAACCAATGCTTTGATCAGCAGCAGATGTCAAAATCATCTCTTTACTTTCAGATCAAATGACAACTCAAAGTCAATGAATCCAGGAGTGTGCATGCGTGGAGAAAATCGCTTTCATCTTTCTCTCACTCATATGCATTGATGGGACCATATAAGCCGGAGTCTATACAGCCAGCGCTATCTATTATTTACAAGTCGTCTATTTGACAATGCCGGTGGAGTATGGGTTTCCTCTGAAAGATCCAAACATCTTAATTACACTCCTGCCACCTAATAAGGAAGTGAAGTCTGGATGATGAGAGTGTGAGGCCAGTTTTGGCATTTTCACCAGAATCTTGGAAAATAAATAAAAAAATAAATAGTGATGAAACAAGGGAAATCAGTTTTGTCAGAATCTCTGTACCATTTTTAGTGCTGTTTGTTTACTGCATAATGCTAATTATGAGCAGAAGGCACTTCTGGAAACAGGGTACAGAATATTGCTTAAAACAAAAGGTGCCAAAGGAGGCAGTTAACCTTTAGCAAGTTTTAAACGTCAACCTTGCGAGGTCAAACTAAATATTATATGAGCTGCTGTATTTCCTATTAATTTTCTATGAGGTCCGCCATGTTTGCATCCCTGTTACCGGATTTAAGAAATAAAATCTAAATGCAGTTTAAAAACTTTATTTTGAATCAATAAACCTTAAATGAACACTAAAATTAAATAAATAAAGAAATATTTATTTATTTGTTTGTTTGTTTGGCCTAAATCTAGCTGTTTTTCACATAGACCTGTTGGTTTGTAGCTATTAATAAATATGTTTCTTGTGTAAATATGTTTAAATATGTGAGCAATGTGCTGAAACGTTTGCTTGCTTGCTCGTGTCCATCTGTTTTTAATTCACATGCACTTTGCACTTGAATGTGCAAAGTGCACATTCAAGTGCAATATGTTTAAAAATATGTTTTTTTGTAGAGTTTTTAGTCTTGAGTGGATCAGTGTGCGGTTAGCCACCCTCTTGCTCATTGTCTAAATATGTTGTCATTAAATACAATTAACAATTAAAAACAATTATCAATTAGAACAGATTATTGCACTGTTAATTGTTGGATACAGTAGAAACGGTCAAGACCTCTGAGGTGGAACAGGCCAAAATCTCTATTTAAAGGAGGATAGGATTGGATTAGGAACGTATTTCATAGTTCTAGAGTGTGCTTCAACAAATCATCAGGCGCCAAAGTAACTATGTATTCATGGAAAGTGCCAGAATGAGACTGAGTAGATGTTACATAAAACAACAAAATAAAGGCTGAGTTTCAGATTCATCATCCAAGCCATTGTCAGAGCAATCATTTCATCGAACCAGGTCTTATCCTTCTGGCCATAAGCAAATTATGACTTTAAAAAGTATTATGTACAATAATATACGAAGGCTGAGTTCTCCCATGCTGGAGTGATGTACTATTTTAATAACATCCTAAAGAGATTCCACCCATTAAAATCACTCTACTGTGACTGTACAGATTTCCATTAAACATTTATTGATATTGAAGGCATATAAAAATAAATTAGTAAAAGGACTGGATTGTTTTACATATGGCACTGAATGCAGCGGGGAACAATGGATCACGATGAGTTAGAAATGAGAGGCAATTCCTTTCATGATGTTCTCCTAGCAGCCCAAGTTAATAGCAGGTCCTCATTACTGGGACCAACTGAATTATACATCCAGTGCAATTTCTGGATAAATAGCTCCACTGATGGCCTGAAATAGCTTGGCAGCTGAGCCCTAATGCGGCTGAAATTTCTCAGTGGAATATCTTCATTCTAAATAAGTCTGGTGGAGTCACTGTGGCTTCTCAGGAACTGCTTTTATTGCGAAACTTATACCAATATCCAGACGCCTACTGGGAAGCTTTGAGGTCATATTTCTTACCATGTCATCTCAAAGAGAACCTCCTCGAGCAGGAACCCCCTTGGCAAAGGTGATGTCATCTGCAGGCAGTCTTCATGTTGACCCCGTGTGGCCCAGACAAATGAAAGCCAAGCGCTTCAGCTTTGGAGAGATACTGACAGTGCTGCTTTGAAATGCTGATTATGCAGAATGTCCGCAGTCCCGCTGACTGAGTGTGTGCTCTACAAGAAGGTTTTGATCAGAGCGATGACCCTACCAGCAGGGGAAAAGCCCCACTCAGCTAATCATTATAGATCACAGAGAACCTGCGAAACACCCCTCAAGAATTAAAGAGCTTCAGATATTGGTATGTATTTGATTCAAGTCTTCATGGTAACTTTTTAGGCTTGACTTAATTTGTGCAAAACGAGATTTAGACCAGTGGTTCTCAACTGGTTTTGCTTCAGGATCTAGAATTTACAATAAGTAGTGAGCCAACACACTTTCAATATAGCTTGACATACAAAAGTCCTTAAAATTACTACTCTCAAAAATGTATTCATATTTCCACAAACTGCATTGGCCTATCAATAGACAAATGTATAAACATTTGAACATAAGAATGTCATATAATTTGATTGTTTTATGAAAAGGAAAGGTTACTTGAGGTTGTAAAATGTCGTGTGGTGCAACTTCCCAAAACTTGACATTTATGGATTTTACCTTGAACAACAACAAAAAAAATGATTAAGATGTGTAAACTCATGTGTATTCAATGTTTAAGTAAAATAGGTTATTCCTTATAATTTGATGATTACTCCATATAACAGCTTTCCTTGAAAATGTTATAAAATATTTGCAAAACATGTGAAATTAACATAAACATAGTACTTTTTGGGGGGAAAATGGCACACTTGTACATGCTATTGACCCAAATATACAAATTAGATGTTCATGAGTTAAAGGAATAATTCACATAAAATTACAACATCTCAACATCTTTAACAATTGTTTTTTTTTTTTTTTTATAATGATGATGTGTACATCGGCATGTATTCAGAGTTGAATGACAATAGGTTATTTGTTTTTGTTTGATATCTACACCACATGACATTTTTAGAGTTTTTAAATTAAAAACTTTCCTTGAAAAGTGTATAAAAGACTGTCAAAACCTGTGAAATCAACATAAACACAATAAGTCCATTTCCAGGAAAACACTTTTATATACCATTGACCCACAAATACAAATTACATACAATATTTTCAAGAATTAAATGGATGGTTCACCTAAAAATACCAATTCTAGACATTCTTTCTTGATTGGAATAGCAAAGAAAGAAAGAAAGTGTTTTGGACCCCACATTCTTCAAAAAGAAAGCAAGTCATACAGGTTTGGAATGACTTGAGGCAGAGTAAATGATTGAACTATCCTGTTAAGGACCCTTAAGCATCATACTTCTTAACATCTAAACCAATTCTGGGACACCATCAACCCCAGAACAAGGTCAACATCAGATACCTCGTTCATCGACGGACCTTGATTAGAAATACTGGCAGGTGAGAAATGGTGCTGAGGAACCAGGTAGGAGGTGACATGGAGCTTCTTCACCATGAAAAACAGCTGCGTCTGTACAGTGAGTCTGGATTAAAAGCCACGATGAGGAAGTGAGCCGTCACTCAACGCAAGACAAATGGGCATAGCGTGTCTGTATGTACGTAAGCATTCCCAACACGGTCAATACCAGCAGGTTGGACACAAGAAGGTCAGGAATGGAACAAAAGAGTAAAACAGGTTCCCCGATGTTTCTCACCCCATTCACTCTCTCTGGTTTACTCAAGGGATGTCTGGAATCTGCCTCAAGGGAGCGAAAGATCTGGCTGCATTACTCAACCCATGACCCCATAACCTCAGTGCCTTACAAAGAGCAAGCATCCTTTAAGAGAATGATGAATGACTCCTAAAGTATGGCTGTTCACTTGTGATTTATAAGGAGGTGGTAATATTTGTGCTTCTTTCCCAGCTAAAAAGACCAGCCATAACCAACCATAGGTGGTTATACGTCCTTAGATGGTTTAATCTAGTCAAAGTGGTTTCCCAGTCTGGTCAAGCTGGTTTTCAGTTGTTCTAGTTCATGTTCAGCTGAGAAGCCTGCAACCTCTCTGAAACCATCAAACTTGACCAGCCTAACTGGTGGTGTTATTGTCAAGACCAGCTCATTCCTAGACCTGAGTAGGTTGAGTCCAAGCCAAGACTGAGACCAGAAAACGGTCGAATCAAAGTCAACATAGAGACCCAAATAGGGTCTGAATGAATCAGACACTGAACATATGCACAACAAATAACACAGTGTGCTCTGGTCCAGAGACACCATTGCACAGAATGGATCATATTTAAGAGTCGGCAAAGATCACAAGATGTATCAATAGTGTTGAGTCAAGACCAGGTCCAAATGCTCCCTAGTCCATGACAAGACTAAAATCGTGAATATATGGTCTTGTACTCAAACTCAAGACTTATTCCGTCTGCCATCATGTACTATAACACTGTTGTCTGGTCACCTTTGACTGAAAAATTGTAAAATTGTAAAATTTAACTTTTTTTTTTTGCTTCATCGAAATTACACTTGGTGACTTTTGTTGTATTAACTGAGTAAACACACACAATAATGGTGTGATTCGGATATGTTAAAGGGTTGAAAGAAAGACACTTGGTTACCTTTGTCGCATTAGCTATGTGAGCCTACACAAAATAAAATAAAAAATCATGGACATTATTTGGATATATTAAAGGGTAGAAACATAAAAAAGTAACAATTGGTACCTTCGTGGACAAAAGTGACCAGAATAGGAAATGAAATTAAATAAATGAATAAATAGCTCATAAAAATGTATGAATATTGCATTGTATCATAAAATACTCTCAAAATTCAAAATAATAATCACATTATTGAACAAAAGTATATTAGATACATTTTCGTTGGGGAGGGGGGAGACTTATATTTCAAGGCTTTAGTCACTTTTTACTGTGAAGGTATCAAGTGTGACCCAAAAATGAAGAGACCCAGATGGTTAAAGGGATAGTTCACCCCAAAATGAAAATTCTGTCATTAATTACCCTCATGCCGTTCAAACCCACAAGACCTCCGTTCATCTTCAGAGCACAAATTAAGATATTTTTTGTGAAATCTGAGACCCCTCTGACCCTCCATAGGCAGCAACGCAACTGCAATGTTCCCAGTCCAAAACATTTTGCAAAGCTACGAGAATACTCTTGTGCGCAAAGAAAACAAAAATAACATAATTTATTCAACAATTTTACTCCCCGAGTTACCGTCTTCTGCCATTTTGGAGAGTACCACGACACATGTGCACGCTTTCCCCAGAACATAATCAACGTAATCAGCGTTGCGATTTATAAGGAGGTGGTAATATTTGTGCTTCTTTCCCAGCTAAAAAGACCAGCCATAACCAACCATAGGTGGTTATACGTCCTTAGATGGTTTAATCTAGTCAAAGTGGTTTCCCAGTCTGGTCAAGCTGGTTTTCAGTTGTTCTAGTTCATGTTCAGCTGAGAAGCCTGCAACCTCTCTGAAACCATCAAACTTGACCAGCCTAACTGGTGGTGTTATTGTCAAGACCAGCTCATTCCTAGACCTGAGTAGGTTGAGTCCAAGCCAAGACTGAGACCAGAAAACGGTCGAATCAAAGTCAACATAGAGACCCAAATAGGGTCTGAATGAATCAGACACTGAACATATGCACAACAAATAACACAGTGTGCTCTGGTCCAGAGACACCATTGCACAGAATGGATCATATTTAAGAGTCGGCAAAGATCACAAGATGTATCAATAGTGTTGAGTCAAGACCAGGTCCAAATGCTCCCTAGTCCATGACAAGACTAAAATCGTGAATATATGGTCTTGTACTCAAACTCAAGACTTATTCCGTCTGCCATCATGTACTATAACACTGTTGTCTGGTCACCTTTGACTGAAAAATTGTAAAATTGTAAAATTTAACTTTTTTTTTTTGCTTCATCGAAATTACACTTGGTGACTTTTGTTGTATTAACTGAGTAAACACACACAATAATGGTGTGATTCGGATATGTTAAAGGGTTGAAAGAAAGACACTTGGTTACCTTTGTCGCATTAGCTATGTGAGCCTACACAAAATAAAATAAAAAATCATGGACATTATTTGGATATATTAAAGGGTAGAAACATAAAAAAGTAACAATTGGTACCTTCGTGGACAAAAGTGACCAGAATAGGAAATGAAATTAAATAAATGAATAAATAGCTCATAAAAATGTATGAATATTGCATTGTATCATAAAATACTCTCAAAATTCAAAATAATAATCACATTATTGAACAAAAGTATATTAGATACATTTTCGTTGGGGAGGGGGGAGACTTATATTTCAAGGCTTTAGTCACTTTTTACTGTGAAGGTATCAAGTGTGACCCAAAAATGAAGAGACCCAGATGGTTAAAGGGATAGTTCACCCCAAAATGAAAATTCTGTCATTAATTACCCTCATGCCGTTCAAACCCACAAGACCTCCGTTCATCTTCAGAGCACAAATTAAGATATTTTTTGTGAAATCTGAGACCCCTCTGACCCTCCATAGGCAGCAACGCAACTGCAATGTTCCCAGTCCAAAACATTTTGCAAAGCTACGAGAATACTCTTGTGCGCAAAGAAAACAAAAATAACATAATTTATTCAACAATTTTACTCCCCGAGTTACCGTCTTCTGCCATTTTGGAGAGTACCACGACACATGTGCACGCTTTCCCCAGAACATAATCAACGTAATCAGCGTTGCGAGTGTTTTCTCCCGAACGTAAACAACACACAAAAAGTATTCTTGTAGCTTCACAAAACTGAAGTTGAGCCACTGATGTCACATGGACTGTTGTACAGATGTACTTAATACGTTTCTGGACCTGGGAACATTACAGTTGCATTGCTGTCAGGGTCAGAGAGCTCTCAGATTTCATCAAATATCTTAATTTGTGTTCCGAAGATGAATTAAAGTCTTAAAGGTGGGGTAAGCGATTTTTCAAAAACGCTTTTGAAAACTGATTCGGGCCGACTAACAGAACAAACTTGTAGCCAATCAGCAGTAAGGGGCTTGTCTACTCATGACGTGGAGGAGAGAGCGTTCAGTGCACAGGACGAAAATAGCGAGTCGAGCGACAGAAAGATAGAGATGGCGGATAAAAAACAAAAGAGGAAAACGTCTGCGGAACAAAATAAGGCTTAAGGCAATAAGGCAAGAAGTAGGCAATAAGGCAAGTAGTATCCGTGTAAATATCGGATCAGCTTTCCAGCGCTGGAGAGAACTCAAGGAGCGGAAGGGCTGCGATCGGACGCCGAGGTTGCTTTGTTTCTTCTCGATAGGTGAGTAACACTGTGTCTGTGCCGCAACAGCTAAAGTCTGTCTAGTACACTGGACACGACAAAGCGACCTTTGAAAATCATTTGAAATTTGTGTCAATACATAATTAATAGGACGCAGCAGCAGTTTTCTGTTGAGGATTTGTCGTGTCGTGCCACGCCGCATCCAGTGTAGACCATAGATATGTATATAATGTTATAGAGTTCCATAATATTTTGTTGCCCCGCGCCACTCGCGTCCGGTGTAGACACGGTGTAACTGGTTTTGCTTTGTTTCACAGAACTAATCATTGCCTGGGTTGCGTACATATGTGTGGGGCGGAGCTATCAAAATAGGGGCGAGACCCTTTTGGGGTAGGGGCGTGTTTGTGTTGGTGATTTCAAATGTCAACACTGGCTACCAGAAATTGCTTACCCCACCTTTAAGAGTTGGGAACAACATGAGGGTGAGTAATTAATGACATAATTTTCATTTTTGGGTAAACTAACCCTTTAACCTAAATGTAGTTTTCTGAAACACTCCAGAGTGAGAACAAGTTGCTTGTTGAGTATTTGTTTTACCCACAGGCATTGATTAATTTTGGATTAAGCTCAGTGTATCATTGTAATAAAAGGCATTTTATTAATATAAATGAGAGATTGCTATACTAGACATTTATAAGAAACACATTTCTGGTTTGGTGTCAATTAAGCGGTACTAAAGCCTCACTGATGGGGGCTGTAGGGGGTGAGAAATGTTGAGAATCACTGTTCTACTATTCCGTTCTTCCCCATTCTGACGTACTAATTAGATTTCTGCCTGAGGGCCAATCCATCATAATAAGTTGATGCAGAGCAGATTTAGAGATACTCAATATCTATTCTGCGTGACTTGTGTTAGCCTGTAATAACTCATATCTTCAACTTTTATGTGTCAGCATTTTGCACTGAAGTTTTATCATTCCTACGGGCAAGAAGCTCACCTAACTCTAGAGCTCAACAGGCTGCCCAGGGCGCAGAAGAGCAGTGGAGAAGTACAGACTCCAGAGAGCTGCAATCTAGGTCAAAGACTATTACATAACACACTGACAGGTTCGAACAATGGCATTCACAGTTTCCTTCAGATAACTGGCCTCAAAACTACTATTACTTTGTGATGAACTGAATGTTACTTCTCTCTCTTCTTTCTCACTTTCGTGCACATTTTGACATTTGTCATCGCTAGTCCGTGTCCTTGTCAAAATCAAAATGCACCCAAGTGCTTTTGCGGCAGTTTGGCTTTTTTGTTGTAGTGAATAATGGAAAGTATGAAACTGTTGTTGTGTTGGGAATAACTATCAACATTAATAAACTACTATTTTTCAACATTTGAGATGTTTTATTCGTTTTTTTGTCCCACATGTGTCTCTAAATGCATATATCATTCAATACAGTAAGATATAACTTTACTGTAAAGCAACTTAACAATGGGTAGCAATTTGACAGAATTAGAAGTTTTTGTGCAATACAAACATCAACCAATAGTAAGATATAGCCCCTTTAAATAGCTTTATTGTGGTTAGCATTAGATTGTAGCTTGAGAAGTGACAATTTAAAAGTAGTATGGCATGACAGCAGCTGAGTTGCATTAAAAATAATCTAGCTTTTACAGAAACAAACTACTTTTTACTGATGCATAGCGTAGTGCGTCGAAAAGATGTTGTGACAAAATAAAATGTTTTTGTGCCACATTTATGTCTAACTATGTTAATTATCCCTTTATTGTAGTTAGCATAATCTTATAGCTTGAAAGTGACAGTTTCAAAGTAGCTTGACATGACAGCAGCTTGCCTTAAAAATAATCTAGCTTTTACAGCAACAAGCAACTTTTCACCAGCGGGTAACAATGTAATAAAATAAAATGTTGTTATGACAAAATTAGATGTTTTTGTACCGCATATACATCTCTAATAGCATATGATAATTAGGTATTGCCCATTTGAATAGCTTTAGTATTGTTAGCATTAGCTTATAGCTTGAGAAAGTGACATTTTCAAAGTAGCTTGACATGACAGCAGCTGAGTTGTGATAAAATATCCTAGATTTTACAGCAACGAGCTATTTTTTACTGATGCGTAGCAATTTAGCATTTTGCCTAATGTAGTATAGCAATTTAGCGCAACAAAATGATATTTGTGACAAAATGAAATGTTTTTGTGCCACATTTATCTGTAATCTATGTATTTCATCCAATAGTAAGGTACTGCTCTTTTAAATAGCTTTATTGCAGTTAGCATTAGCTTATATAAGAATCTACTTTTCACCAATTACTAGCGCTGTAATGAAATGTTGTTGCGACAAAATTAATGTTTTGTGCCACATGTACAGTACATCTCTAATTATGTTTATAATTAGCAGTTCTTTGTGGTCCTCGAATTTGATTGGCTGAGAGGAGTGCGGTATTCTAGTGATAATAGAAATCCAACCATTTCACCATTTGTATTACTCCGCTTCGGTAACACAGCGAGTGTCATGGCGGATGCCCAAATCCACTATAATTCTATGAATAGTACTGTTTTTGTGCCACGAAATGTAGTTTTGAGAGTTTTTTAGGCAAGAATGTACTTGTTTAGACTTCAAATATGCGGTTTATTAATAAAGATAATGTCTTTTTGAAAATATGGCTGAATCACAGCCATGCCGATATACAACTATATTGCACTGCTGCTCGTGTGATATTGCTCATATTTCATCCGATAATAAGATATTGTTGACAAAATGAGATATACAATAAGATAATACAATGTAGTAGTACGATAGTTTCCCTTTAAATAGCATTATTGTCGTTATTATTAGCTTATAGCTTGAGAAGTTACAGTTTCAAAGTAGCTTTCCCAATACTGGTAAAAATGGGTTGCACAACCATCAAGATTGCGATGAAGTTTAGAGTCAAGAAAATTGTTAAAAACAAGGCAGTTTGAAGTTATTGACATGACAATGTTGATAAAACCATTGCTAGCCAAACAAATGGGATTGAAAGCACACTTCTTGCCTTTGGCGTAGTTGGAGCCCAAGGCGTTTGTTTGGACAGCAGTGCACTGTGGGTGGGGACGGTCTGTCTAATGAAGACTATTTAAACCAGATTTTGAGGTCTGTTCTTCATAACCTCCTGACATCACCTCATCTCCCTCAGTGTCACATTTGGGAATAAAAGGATTTGTGGTATTATATTAGAGGATATGAAACGTTAAGGGAGTGTAATGTTGACTCCACCTATAGTTGAATCACATGTCAAGACATCTGCTAAATGAGTAATAGGATATGCTGTAATTGTAAGATCTACTAATGCACGCAAATTTACAATCGCATTAAATGTGGGTTGTTTCACGTACGATATCTGACACTTTCTAAAGTGGAAAATAATAATAAGAAGCAGCAGACGAATGTAAAATTCCATTATATCTCCCTTGTGAGGGTGCTGCGTTCAGGTTAAAGGAGCCACACATTGAGCGCATGTGTTTTGTCATGTTACTGACTCATACCGCCTGTGGAGAGGTTTGTCAGTGTTGAGGTGAAGGTCGTGCTCTTGGAGGTCAAAGGTTAAAGGAGAAACCATGCTGGAACAGGGTTTAAACTTAAGGACTGATAAAGATGGATTATTTTTACTGTCTACCTTTATTTGAGCTGGTTTTGGTCACTGAAGACCACCGATAGTGCTTTAGACAACTCGAGTTGTGCTTGTACTTGCATCACGTCAGTTTGAAGAAGCAACAGAGTAGCACGAATCTGTTGAAGCAAATTATTTTTACTCACTCTCATGTTGTTCGAAACATATGTTCGAGTCATATGGCCAAACAAACACACACACACACACACACACATACACATATACATATATATATATATATATATATATATATATATATATATGTGTGTGTGTGTGTGTGTGTGTGTGTGTGTGTGTGTGTGTGACCCTGGACCACAAAACCAGTCATAAGGGCCAATTCAAATTAAGTTCTTAGTAATGCATATTACTAATCAAAAATTAAGTTTTAATATATTTACAGTAGGAAATGTACAAAATATCTTCATGGAACATGATCTTTACTTAATATCCTAATGATTTTTGGCATAAAATAAAAATCTATAATTTTAACCCATTCAATGTATTTTTGGCTATTGCTACAAATATACCCCAGCGACTTAAGACTGGTTTTGTGGACCAGGGTCACATATTGTAAACCACAAAACTAAATTAAATATGTTCAGTTTCAGCCTTCGTATACCGAAATATATTTAAAAATCTATTTCAGGAAAGTACACTTACATTTACCTACATTTAGTCTTTATTGTTATTTTTTTATTTTAATTCACACGTTGTATGTATGTTCACAGCTGTTATAGACAACAAGTATTGTAAAAGTAGGTGCTTTCTTATCATTTTTGGCTCTAGTTACCATCTTGGGTGAGTAACGACCAGTAAATACTTTTTTTTTTTTGCACTAGTCAGAACTTCACAATTAAATTCAACACTAGCTTGGACAATATGGCTCTTTAACAAACAAGGACAATATGGCTCTTTAAATCTCATACGCCTTATTGACATGTGCACATTACAGGCTTGCAGGAGGAACATTAAGTTCCCAGGATGTCTCTTAAATTCCTAGAAACAAAGCCGTGCCACACCAATCCTGCACATCATGATCAGAGTACAAGTTCTGCCAGCTTCCGGCATGTTTGTAGACGACACACGCCAGATCAAGGGCAGAAAACTAGATGGACTGACCCCTCCTTTCGACTACTCTAGAGATCTAGGCCTTTCATCAGATAGCTGCAGTGCAAACAATCCTGAATGTTATTCCTGTAGTTCTCAGTTTGACTCCTGTTCTCTCAACCAGCAAATCTCGCTCTCTTTCTCTTTTCTGGGTTTGTTTGACAAATAAGTCCCAGTTCTGAGATTTATACGGCTCACAACATGCTTTTTTTTTAAAAAGGCATCTCAGAATAGAGACTTCCAGAGGAGCTTGTTTGCACTTTTTATAGTTTAGAGAGAAAAAGGAAACACTAAAACTGATTCTCTCTGAGTCTCTCTGATCATCGGCAGGAGGTCGCAAAAAACGGCCGAACGGCGGTTATTACCGCATTCAAAACACAAGCCACCAGATGTCTTTAGCCTTTATAGGGTCACACTGTGTATTACATTGGAAAATGGCCTGTAAGAGCATACCTGGCCATTAGGAGGAATGCAGGAGGTGTCAGATGCTCAGAGTCTGTCATTTACTGCTGTCTGAAGCCTACAGCAGCCCTCTTATAAAGTTACACAAATGTGCCGGGAGCGCAAACTACCACAGATATGAAATGAGGGTGTTTGTGTGTTCTGCAAAGCACAGCTTTTTTTTTTTTTTTTTTTTTTACTTTTTTGTAACCATTGGTGTTTTTAGTTTTTTTTTTATGAGGCAACCTGATCCCTTAAGCTACATCTTACTTTAAATTATTCAACATCTACAAATAGATCAAAATCATTGGCCCATTATTAATTCAGTGAATTTAAATGTAGTCAAATTGAGTGTTGTACAGCAGACAGAGATATCTTTGCAGAGTTTTTTATTGTTAGGATTTTGTAAAACTTGGAGGGATTTATGTGAAATGAATGGCACAAAAGCTATCAAGACAATATTTTAAAGTATTTCACCTCACACACACAAAAAAAAAAGCTTTAAAGATAAAGATTTTTTTAAATGTTAAATTAATGTCACAATTCATTTTTTTTCTTCTTAATTTCCTCCATCCCCCAACCAAATATTTATCATTTCTGTACCATTAAAAAAATTAAAAATAATAATATATATATATATTACATCATAACGCAAATTGCAAATACTACTTAAAGAATAATAAAAAAGTTTATTTTTATATTTATTTATTTAGTCATTTTTAAATTTAAGGAATTTTTTTTTTTTTTACTTATATTTGGATCATGTTTCACTCCACAATCAAGAGAAAGGAACATTTAAGCCTTACATGGTTATTTTGTAATAGCTAAATTTGCCATAAATATCATGTTATGATGCAAAAAAAAAAAAAAAAAATAATATATATACTATATTTTTCCCTTTCTCATGGACATTCCTTATAAGTAATCAGCTATTGCTCCGAGCATCTGGAATTGTGTTTCTCACACATGCAATGTTCCAACAACGATAAGCAATTCTGTTTACATATAGTTATGCCCAAACCAATAGGAAGAACACTTTTTTATTTTATTTTTTCAATGGCCACAAAGGAAATATACGCTATTTCCTTTGTGGCCATTGAAAAAAATAAATAAATAAGTGTTTAATTGTGTTTCCACATTGCTTATGGGTAGAAGCAATAAAGAATTTACATTGCACGTGAGGTAGGGTATAGTGCATATTAACGCATCTCTCTTTAATATATAAAGTAGCATTCATGGCTCTGATGTGTGAAAGCTATCAAATATAAGTGACAGTTGAAGCATGACCTCACCTTTGGAACTCATTTCCTTTCATATGTGAGCTGCAAAATAGATATGATTAAAGTTGCTGTGGGGATTAAATTTCTTGCTGATCCCACCCCACATCCACCTCCACCCCACCCCCAGCCTTCATTTTATCTTCTGAACAAATGCACAGAATATTTGGAGTTCCTTCACCGAGGATGCTTTCATTCACACGCTTGTAGACAAACGAATAGACAAGACTTCAGCTCCGTTTCAAAACCTATTGACCTGCCTATCTAGACAGCATTTAAGGCAACACAGGTGCACTCCAGATGAAAAGCTTGCTCCAAAAGGTACACTGTATAAAGGATTTTATTTTCGGAAGTTGTAAACAAAGACAGCACATTTTTACTTCAGATGTTCATGTTTATGTATACACAATTCTTATGGCTAGAGGTATTTCAGTTGCTAAATGCAGTTTTATTTCATTTTTTCAGTAGGCAGTAAGGCAGCTGACTGTTTTGGAGCAGAGCTTTTGAGTTCCTGAGGGTTCATTCACGGGTCTCTGGGTCTGTACATTTTCTTCCAGGCAGAAATTATGTCACTAATGCTGGGCCTATTTACAGGCCAGACATGAGGGATTTTCCATCTTGGACTGGTGTTTCTATTAAAAATAGACAACTGTCTTGGTTAAAGTGACGTTTGATATGTTGACTTCACAAAACCCCCTCATAGGAGCAGTTTGCCTAAAAAATCAAATTATGTCATTATTTACTCACCCCTATATCATTATGAAACAAACTGATTTTTATACTTCCATGGAACAAAAATTATGTTTTGCAGAAAGTCCAAGTTGCTCTTTTCCTTAAAATAAATAAAGAAGGTTGCATTTTATTTTGAGGTGTAATTGTTACACAAATAAGTACTGAGCAATATTAATTAACTACAAGTACATATTTATAGTAAGTACATGTACCGTGTTTCCATACAGTTTAGATGCCAATTTGTGTCAATCTCCCAAAAAAAAAAAATCCTAAAAGTAGTTCATAGACTGTATGATTATTGCAAATTGTATATAAAATAAAGTTAATTTGAGTATGTTTTCGAGTATCTTTAAAGAAAATACCATTTCAGTATATTTCAGACTTAAAAATGTAATGTTTAACACACAGACATGGAATGTAGTGCATAAATCAGATAGATTAATAATATAATATAATGTAATATAATATAATATAATTCGAATTGTAATCTGTTACTGATTATAAATTGCATGAAGAAAAGTAATGTAATCTAAATTACTTAATTCAGGTAGTGTATCTTGACTATTTTTGGATTACTTTTAGATTACTTTTGACCTTTTAATGGGATTATTGAATGAACGAACGAACGAACGAATTAATCTAAGATAAATAAGTCATGAAATGCATTAAACATTACTCCAGGGTTTCCCTGCAGTAGATAAAAGAACAGGAGGTTTATGAGTTGATGAAATGCTAATAATTAATTAAACCATTAAACAAAATTGTAAAATGGTCAAGTTAAAACATTTTTTTTAATAAAAAAAATAATATATATAAAAAAAAATAAAAAACTTAAACACTCAAATTTGAAAATATTTTATTTGTTTACATGCATGTCAATATGACCATTAACTGATATCATAAAACATGCGAATGTGTTAAATTATTGATATGTTAACTTTAAATCTCAGAGGGACTTGTAATCCATAAAATAATAACTGTAATCTGATTATGAGCATGTTAAATCATAATATAATCCAACTACAAGTAATCTGATTATGTAATCCAGATTACTTGTAATCAGTTGCTACCAGCACTGAATATAATGTAATATATAAGCAATATCACAAGAGTAGAGACCTGTGGCCTCGTGCCTACGGCCGAATCACAGCCGTGCCGATATACAGCCATATATCACGTCTATGAGTGTGATATTGTGTTTATACAACAGTTCAACGGCACAAGTGTGTAATCACATAAGAAACAACAACGGAGTGCCTTTTAAATCCCTCTTTTGTGCAGAACTACTTCCTTCCGCCACGGATTCAAATCTCAGTTTGACAGTTAAACAGCTGAGTCCAAGCCTCCGTTACTAATTCCAAAACGTCACTTTAGAACTAGTAACGAAGGAACATTGAGTTGCTTCATTGAAAGCTTATTGCATTACTGCAGTAAAAGCTCACTGTATTATGTAGACTATTATGAGAGAGAGATGGACTGAGCGATCGTTATTACCTGCATCCGATACAGCATTCATTTTTCAGATCGGTCTCGTATCATAATGAACATTAGTTTTTAATGTCTGCTTAGGAAAGCGTTAATATCCTTTCATCTGTTAAGGGTGATTTTGCTGCTCAGTGCATTTGTTTGCTTCGTCAAGCTGTCACTGAATCTAAAAAATAACTTTTGTTTATAGCCTTTAAGTAAGTCTTTACTGCTGACTCACTCATAAAAAAAACAGTCTCATCACCATCAAATGGCAGAACAGTGTAACTACAATCACCATCACGAACACGCACCGTTTCTCAATACTAAACACTTATTAAATATATTATTTTCATAAAATATTATTTATTGGATAATAATATTTAATAAACAACAACAAAAACAGCCATCATGAAAGTTGCTAGGCAATTCAGTCAAAAGTACAACGGCAGCGCTCTGATATACAGCATTGAATTTACATAAACATGACATGTTGTCAAAACTATCTCCTCTAGAACAAATAATAGATTAGTGAGACCAAAGACTGCCCGTTAGATTGACCCAAAACTAATTACATCTCGTGTTTAACCCCTACAGAAGACATCTGAGCCAGCGGTACATTCCCAGAGATCTGGCCGAGGTGAGGAGCTCCGAAAACGTCGACACAAATTTTCAAATAGACGTTATCTTTATTAACAAACTGCATATTTGAACTATAAACAAGTACATTCTCGCCTGAAAACCTCTTAAAACGACACTCCGTGAAAACAAAAACAGTAATATTTATAAAATGATACTGGATTTGGGCGTCACCATGACACTCGCTATAATATAATATAATATAATATACCGTATTGACCCGAATATAAGACAATGTTTTTTTCTTGGAAATACATCTGAAAAAACACGGTCGTCTTATATTCAGGGTCTAGACTTTGACATGTAAATAATACACCCACAACAATAGGTGGCACCAAATACGCATAAAACGAGTGTGCCATGAAATACGTAATGTAATTGTAACAATTAATTGTAAACTGTTGTAAAGATCGCGAGTAAAAACAAAAGAAAAAGAAAAGGTAACACTTTATTTCGATAGTCCACTTTAGACATTCTATTAACAGTAAGTAACTTTGCAACTACATGTCAACTAGCAGTTAGTAGAGTATTAGTAGACTATCTGCTTAATATCTTCTAAC
>NW_015505277.1:2586866-2631756 GCF_001515645.1 Sinocyclocheilus grahami | reverse complement strand
CTATTAGATGGATAGCCTAAATGTCCTAATTCAGATGGGCTAGCTGTTTTTTAATGGTATATCAGAAAGTGTATATTTTTTAAATGTGATTGTTGGTACATTTTACCAGTTTTTACCATACTTTCAAAACAAAAATGAAAATAGGAAAAATATGCAATATGAAAATAATTGAAGACCAAATGTGTTTTACTGAGAAAAAACAAGATTTGGTTTTTAAAAAGCCTTTTTCCAAAAGGTACATCTTGAAAAAGAGGGGTCGTCTTATAATCAGTGTCGTCTTATATTCGGGCCAATACGGTAATATAATATAACATAATATAATATAATAATTATTATATGTTAAATAATATTATTCAGTTTTTGTAGTATATGGAACCTGGATGAAAGTTCTGAGACTGTGAAAGTTTATTTTCTCGGACCATTTTATTGTGTCGTGTGAGTGAAATGTAAGGCAGTAGTGACAGGAATCAGGAGGAGTGCTACTCACTGGAGACTGTTGTGTTAGCTTGAGTACAGAATGCCATGTTGATAATGTTTCAGTTCAGCAGCCTCACAGAAATGGAGTGTGAGATTCAGATGTCTGTCTGTTCCTTCCACTCTCTCTCTTTCTTTCTTCCACAGTCCCGTTCCTCCGCTCATGTCTGCCATTCCGTGGCCATCTGCCATGTTGGACCAATGCCTTGAGACAAATAACTGAAGTGTGACTGGGGAAGTACAGCGCTGCTTGAAAATCAACAGCAAAACTTGGATTGATTCTGGGCCTACTGTGAACCAAAGGCCTGTATCAGAACAAATGATGTATTCCAGCCTCAAATTCAAATCACATGCTCACTGCCGCTACTGAAGGACGGCGGTTTAGCTGATTTTTGGCAGTAAGCTGTTTCATTTTTTCTGTTTCTAGTGCTGCTATTTAGGATTTGACTGCATACTAGATGATTTCATAAACATGCGTTGCAGGGAAACCTCAAGTCAGAGCATGTGACTGCGGTAATGCGAAAGGGAATCCCGAGATTTCCCCTCGCTGTTACTGTAATCGTCCATCAGAGCGGCGAAACACAAAGGTCTCCATGGTGATGTGTGTTTATTACAAAACACCCATCCAGAAATGACAGTCTCATTCACTAATGTCTATTTATAAAGCCTGAGGAAGGAATGCGTGTGTGTGAGCGGGCAGCGCTGTGGAAAGCTTTGCTCACACTCGTCCGCTGCTGCTCATACTCTCGTACACTGGTTTGGTGATTCAAAAAAAGAAAGGGAAAAAACGGACGTCGTAGCAGCGTGCTGAAATCACCATGGCAACTTTGTCAAAGCAAATAATCGTCTGTTGTTTAAACAAGCAGGGCTTCCTCATCTTGTGTAATTACCCTTTTCTTCTTTTTAGTTCTTTCTCTCTTTTTTAAGTACTTGAACCAGTGTTATTTAAGTATTTATATATATATATATATATATATCATAATTGTAATCACAAAACAAAATATTTCACTTCCAAGTAATTCTTCTGACTGAAGCCACACATTTCATAGGAAACTGTGTATAAAAATTAAATAAAAAAAGTTTGTGTGTCTCTCTTTGAGTTTATCTCCATGGAGACGGCAGTGGCCCTGACTCCAGATGATCACAGCGCTTTGCAGACAATCTATTTTCTGTGTTCACACACACACACACACCCACAGACACACACGCACACACATACAGACACACACACACACACACACACACACCCACACACACACCCACAGACACACACGCACACACACACACACACACACACACAGACACACACCCACAGACACACACGCACACACACACACACACACACACACAGACACACACCCACAGACACACACGCACACACACACACACACACACACACAGACACACACCCACAGACACACACGCACACACATACAGACACACACACACACAGACACACACACACACACACACACACACACCCACACACACACCCACAGACACACACGCACACACACACACACACAGGCCCCGCAGTGCCAGACCACATTGTCACATTCACTTCTCTTTCATTGCTAAAGAAATCAGTTAGAAAAGTGTCTGTCACAGCACAGTAAGAGAAAAGGAAAGCTCTCATTTACGCTCAGATTTAACGAGAAACTGTGCTGTGACCTCTCTCTCTCTTTTGCCAGCAATTTACAGAAAGTTAAAAATGCAGTATTTAAATACCTTCGTGAGACGTTTGGATTTTAGAAACCTCCTTGTGACTTCCTATGGCTGTTTAAAAAGTAATGAGACTGAATAAAAAGGCACTCAAGTTAATAGCCTTGAAAAATTGTGCAGGAGTCATTTATCAGCCCTTCCAGGAAGATGCATATGTTAGAAACGTTGGCACAGCCTTTATTATAACGGTCATATGCATTTGATAACTGTTGCCAGTGTGAACTTCAAACTACTAATCATTCATGAAAAAGAAGGGATTTCTTTCTAACCTCACAGAAATAGTCAGCAGATTTGAATCACTCAGAGGCCTCTCTCATCTTTTTAAGTGGGAGAACTTGCACAATTGGTGGCTGACTAAATACTTTTTTGCCCCACTGTATGTAAATGAGTAGTTGACAAATAACATGGGAACCAGCTTGTATTACTAGAGATGATAAATTCATGTAATGCATCCTTACTAAATAAAAATATGAATTCATTCATTCATTCCTTACTCCAAACTTCTGAATGCTACTATATAACGCAAAGAAAATTGTGACACTAAATACTCAAGTAATGGCTGCTGAAAATTCAGCTTTGCATTGCAGGAATAAATTACATTTAAAAATATATTAAAATAGATAAAAGTTATTTTGAATCATAATATTATTTCACAATAGTATTGCTTTTCAGTACTTTGGATCAAATACATGCAGCCTTGCTGAGAATGAGAGAGTTCTTTAAAAAATGTGAAGAAATATAATATGAATAAAAGTTATGAAACTAAAAGAGCTATTATACATATACATAGATATACACACAACATGTCCGTATGTTTAAAAATGTATGCATAATAAACAAGAATTTAAAAAAAATGTTTAATGTTGTTTGAGATGAACTGTAGCATGTCATACAGCAGCACATGGCATGCTCACCCAAAGAGGCATGAGTTTAAAAATTCAAAGAATAAAAACTGAATTTGTTGGAATTAATCCTCGATTACATAACAGAAACCAAGCCAACTGTAAACAACCCTAAACAAAGCTGTGCTTTTGAATGAAACAGAAGACAGACACTTGAGCACACACCCACCACTCATTGGGGGCTCCATGCCTTTGCAGTGAATCATCAGGGCAGGTCTGGGTTTGGTTGGGTTGGGATAGTTGGGGTCGTGTGTGTGTGTGTGTGTGGGAGGGCCGGAGCAGGGATATCCCTCCATGGCTGCATGAGTATGAGTCATTCAAGCCACTGCTTAAAGAGAGAACAACGTGTCCTGTTTGTATTACCACAGGAAGTCCATTGCAGGATGTAGCAATGCCTCACTATCACGCCACTCAAACAAATATGCACGCATGCAACCGCACACACACACACAAAGAAGCTTCTCAAAGAGGTCTCTGCTAACCACAATAAACAAACGTTCTTTGCACAATGCTACAGTATGCTATGACCTCAGAATACATTTACCATAGTGCATGATTTGTAGACTAACATATTTAGAATTTTGCATCAGATAAAAATAAAACAGGTCTGTATTTATGGCTTTTCTGATGTAATAAACTTGCTCTGTAGCTCATCCGGTACAGCACTGCACTTTCGATACAAAACCCTTGTTTAGGAGTCCCATGAAACCCGAGTCAAAATAACAGCTCAAAGACTTGCAGAAGCAAGCTAATGGCATGATTACTTCAGAAAATGTGTTTTTATTTCACATTTGCATGTGTTAACACTATCGGTTAAGTGATGGATTTAGTGTATATGCTACATTGTTTTCGAACATAATAGAGCATTTACCTTTTGGGTGATTTTCAGCACATCTTTATGTGGTTGCTAGATAATTGATAGAGTTTTCTGGAAGGTAGCTAACTGGCCTAAGCTCAGCCACAGGTCACTAGACTCTATATAAGGCTTTCCTCTATGTAATTCTATATTTTTGTCAACCAGGCAAAAATTGCCCAATCGTTCAACACAATTCAAAGTATCATTAATGTCTACTGCACAAATGACAAATAAAAGTATTGGCACTTACCTAAAAGACCTTGAAGGCAAGTTCCAGGGACAATCTTTCAAAATCTAACCAACCGACAGTAGTTTAGAGCAACTCAATTTATGTTTTCTTGTTGTGTTTTTCTTCAGAAAAGATGAATTTGCTTTTGTGGCATTTAAATAACACAAACAAACCCAGAGCTGGCCAATGTGTAATGAGAAACATATGTTCCTGTCTGGCCTGGCTTGAGGTCTCACATTTAAGCATCGTGTTAGTCCTCAGTTTCCAATGCCCCCCTCAGCTTGTCCATCTATGCCACACTGATTTTATGCAAGTTCTTTTGAAGTCAGAAAGAGGAACAATTGCAGATCTGTAAATAATGAATCTTTTGTTGTAGCAGCATGCTTATGAAACGCAAGTCGAAAACACTCATAAAGTTTTAATGAACTTAATGGATGACTAATGAAACCAGAGCTTTTGAGGGCGATGAGTTCAAATCCAAGAGTGCACGGAATACTGAACAATAAATTCCATTTTAGTAATTGTGCAAACAGCAGGGATTAGATAAAGATATCAAAATATACCAATACTCTCGCACTAAATTATTCCATCGTCCACGCTGGCCACCCTCTTCCCAACACCAGCATCCAACACAAGGCACGATGTTGGGATTTACTCATACTTTCCGGGGGTCACAGTGTCGCCACTCGTGGCTGATGGGAACGTGTTGTTTTCCTCTGTTTTGATTGGCTGCAGTGTGCATGGGAAAGGGTCACTAGTCCTCTGAGGTTTCCCTCCTTCCAGCTAACCAAAGTGGAGTTTATGACTGGATAGGGCTTCCGCATACCCTAAAGTGGAAATGCACAGGTATTCTCTTGCTGGAATGTGACCTGAGAGGATCCAATCGTGGGAATCAACCAGAATACAGAGACAAAACTACGTCCTAACAAATCATTTGATTTCATATCAATAAATGCTAAGTTTGTGAAGCTCAGCCATTCAACCCTGTTACTACAGCTATTTAAATATAAGTGAGCCAATAACTGTAACTTTGTTACTCATTCAAAAATGGAATTTCAAAAGAAAATTTTTTATAAAATGTATTTGCGTGTATATAATGTTTATTTTTATAATATATGCAGCCACACGCACCAGTATTTTAAGCTGCATTTAAAAAAATCTTTGAGGTAGACAAACAGGATTTTAAGCGCCTCCTTTCACTGATCCTTTCTTCAAAAAAAAAAAGAACAAAAAATTGTCCTGTTTTGCATTTTCATAGGAAGTGGCAAATTAATTTGTCTATAGAAAATTGTCTTTAAATGTCTCAGCAGAAATAATCTGTATTCTCCATTTAATGAAAATGGAACAAAAATACCACCAGCCTTTGCAAGTTAAAGATGCCTGAATAAAGCAATGAAAACTAATACAAGATCAAAATATTCAAGATAAAAGGAATATTCTACATATTGTTCTGAATGAGGAATTACTCTGAGGACTTCATTTATTTTCTTGCCTTTTTCTTGCTAAAGGCAAATGTTAATAGGTATTTGAGCTTGTAGTGCATTCTACAAATTGTTCAGGAAGTATTTTTTTGCCTTGTGCAACAAACTTTAGAATATAACCAATCAGGACTAAGCAAGAAGGTTTTTAAACTGCTTACAAAAGTGGCTTAAAATAAAAGTTAATTTAGGAACTGTGCATATATGTGCCTTTGTTAATAATAATAATAATAATAATAATAATAATAATAATAAATCTGCTGCTAAATATCTTTCAGATTTTTCACCAGATTTTTTTCACATCCCAGGATATGCCTGATGTGAAAAATACCACCAGCCTTTGCAAGTTAAAGATGCCTGAATAAAGCAATGAAAACTAATACAAGATCAAAATATTCAAGATAAAAGGAATATTCTACATATTGTTCTGAATGAGGAATTACTCTGAGGACTTCATTTATTTTCTTGCCTTTTTCTTGCTAAAGGCAAATGTTAATAGGTATTTGAGCTTGTAGTGCATTCTACAAATTGTTCAGGAAGTATTTTTTTGCCTTGTGCAACAAACTTTAGAATATAACCAATCAGGACTAAGCAAGAAGGTTTTTAAACTGCTTACAAAAGTGGCTTAAAATAAAAGTTAATTTAGGAACTGTGCATATATGTGCCTTTGTTAATAATAATAATAATAATAAATCTGCTGCTAAATATCTTTCAGATTTTTCACCAGATTTTTTTCACATCCCAGGATATGCCTGATGTGAATGAATGAATGAATGAATGAACAGTCTATTAATGATTCTCGTAATTCTCTGACCACATCCATTTGTGCAGTTTTAAAAGCATATGATTTCATGCACAATGGAATACTGATCTTATCCTTAAAATGAACACATTCAGTCCCATTCATTCATACCCACATGCTCCACTGTCCATTAAACATCACATAACAGAATTTATAAAATACTCCGACATCATAAATCTGCCCTGAAGATCCAATCACTCAATGAAAGAGCTAGATTATCTGAAGCTGAATAAATACATGTAATCTCAACATTGTATCACAACCTGTCCTTTATGCAGCCTGAGCATGTGTGATCTTTCAAACAACTCACCAATACAACAAACAATTATGTTGTGAAGACAGAGAAAAAAGTCTTTTCAATAGCATGGTATATGCTGCCAGTCAACTCAACAAGTCTTCAGACACAACACCAAGCACACCCTGATGTGTATATGAATATATTTCAAGATTGTTTATCTGAGCACTGCAGGAGCATGCAAAAGCTGTAATAAAACACTTGCATGCTTAAGTAAATCACACCAACATAAAAACACGCCCGAGACTAGCATTTGGTGGTATTCCCATGTTAGCGGCGAAGTCTAAACTCTGAGAAGCTGCTTATACAACACACATGTACTTGATCACAGTGAACATCTGGAACAATGAAACAAACGAACCAGTGCGTGTTTGAAAAGCTGCACATTTTATAATTCATTAAGGAATTGTCCTCGTCATATGCATTCTTTTTGCCTAAAATGTTGATTGGGTGAAAAACTCAGATGCATCGTCAATGAAACTTTATCACAGCTGAGTTTTGTAGAGAGCATCCTGGGGAGGAAAAGTCTTTGACATTACACATCTGTTTCAGACTAACCCCTCCGTCATTTGTTTATCGCTAATAGAGAGTGAGACTGATTGGACACTCCTCAAACGTTCCCTACAGTTTCTCGAGACTTCTAGAAGCATAACAAGCACCATCTTCCACAGCTGAGGACCGCAGTATAGTTGAAGAATGAATAAGAAAGAAAACAGTGTTTGAAGGTCGTAAAAAGAAACACGAGTCACTTGTGAATCTTTGAGTCACTTTGAATCCTGCCAGCCTTTTATTTTCAAACTCTCGGATTTCTAACCAAACCCAGGCTTCACCATGTGACAAGAATGAATCAGAGCATGTGGTCTGTGAAAACAATGGTGCACCGTTCCTGGTTACAGGACAGAGTAGATCAACCATGGTGGATGGTAGCCCTTTCTGGGCGGTGGACCTAGTGGAAACTTCAAAAGGCATGCCCATATACCACCTACAGTTCGTTCACCTACCGTCTGATGGCAAGAACTGCTTCAAATATGCAGTCTAGGAGTCAGAGTGTGCCAGCCAGACTAGAAACAAAGTTGTATCTGTAAGACACCAAGCTGAGGACTTGAGGACTAATAACTGGATTTGCCAAAGTTGGATGAACAAACTCTTGTTGGTTGATACACATGTCTCCTCCTGTCTAAATGAGTGGTTCTGGTCCAGAATAGGCTCCAATGTGGACCAGACCAGTGATTCCGAACTCTGTTCCTGGAGGCACCCCAAAAGTACACATTTTGGATGTCTCTCTCATCTGACCAATTCATTTCAGATCTTGGAATCTCTACTAACAAACTGATGAGTTGATTCAGATGTGTTTGATTAGGAAGAGTTCATAAAATGTGGGAGAGCCTCCAGGAACAGGGTTGGGAAACAATGGATCAGACTATATGCCGATAGGACAGTTACAACCCTGCTTCTTGGTGTGGCCCCCTAGCCATTGTTATGTCCTATTCCTAACAGCTGAAGCAAGTCGTGATGAAGAACAGACGCTCGAGGGTTGGGGATCATATTTTGGGACCTTAGCTGGAACAGGAGGATGGGAGATGGAATTTAAGTAGGTGTAATGTATTCCGCCCTGCATCCAGTGTCCTTCCAACCCCCTCGCAATTTGCAAACACCTCCCCCTTGTTCCTTACACTTTCGGGAGGCTTACTGACTGATATTTCAGGAAAGACGAGGGGGCCGTGTGGCAGCAGTAACTGGAGCGGTGACAAATCACTTTATGGAAAGAGCAACCTGTTTACTCTGAAGCCAGAGTGTCCCTTCACCCCGCCTGCAGGGCACGGAACCGGACAGACATTCACCTTATCCCGTATTGATTGTCCCTGCCCCCTCCCTCATGGGACGGATCATTTATTTCCAGGGTGATATAAGTGGAACTGATTAGAATGAGGTCTGATTGATTTGCTTATGCATGTGCCGTGGCACTCTGGAGATGATCAAGCCTGGCGGGAAAGGAGAGCAATCACCTGATCTTTGCCAGGATCTCAGACAAGGGGCATTATCGTCTGGTGTCCAAGCGAGCATGAGTTTGCCACCGCATTTGTGAATGTGACAAAGAGTCTTCCGAGAAAAACACATGCAGCATTCATTTGCATTTCATTGTGTTTGCAAAAACTGCAGCTCTCAAAAAGGAGGAGATAAATGATGGTCTGTCGCTGAAAGTGCTCGCTCTCACTACGCTGCTCTGATTTATTCCGTTTGAGATTTCGACCTTAACGCAGGTGTGTGCATGCTGCAAACGCCGCTGGCGTCCTTGTCTGAAGAGTTTCCGCATCCAAGTAATTCTAATGAGCCCACTTCACTTGTGATTGACTCTTTTTTAGACAACAAAGTGATGTGTGTCCTTCTCTCGAACAATGACAAAAGGAGCAGGAGTTCTCCGAGAAGCCTGCCTGAAATGCATTTATCTTGTCACACACATTGTCCTACTGCTGTACTCATGAACTTAGTGCGGTGCTGTGAATGGTAACATCTTTTCTCACTGCTCTGATCTTCTTGAAAAACTTTAAAAACCTGCTAGATTATGTTGGGTGAATATTGTAAAGACAATGTTTTGATAATTACTGCTCACTTCTCTCGTCCCATAGTTTGTGCTACAGAAATTAGCCGGAAATCTTAAGTAGAGGTGTGCTGTGACTTAGCTAACTAATCAAGCATATAGTTCTCCCCTGTTTAATGATACAAGGACTGAGAAATTTTGTACACATTTATGCATTGTTCATGACTGTGAATGCTCAATATTGATGTGGAAATCATCCATACCTAGAGACCAGAATATCATAGAAACTTGCAGGTGGGTTCTTTTGACTTGGTGGGCTGTGTACAGATGCCACATATGGGAAGGTCCGGGGCAGTCACAGTTTGATCTATAATAACCAGAATATCATAGAGACTTGATAATGGGTTCCCCTGACTTCAGTAAGCAACCATTGAGTAATACCCTTGCAAAAACAGTAGACATCTGAATGACAAATGCTTGTGAACACGCACAAAAAAAAAAGTTTAAAACAAGTGCAAGGGATCTATTGCTACATGAATTATTAATCTGAAAAACATTCAGTATTTTATTTTTTTAGGAACTGCACATGATGACATTTTACATGAACTAATGTTATCATGTTATAAAAGAGCTCAAATTATCTGATATTTTAAGAGACGTACTGACCTTGACAGGATGTTTTTTTTTCTCTGTATGTGAATTGCAGCACATACTGTAATTGATGGACAAAATATTTTAAAACATTTATAAGTAGTTCTGATAAAACTTTTTCCACGTAAAAAATAAATATAGAATATTATGCCAAACTATTTAAAGCTTTTCTCTTTAAGTTTTTTATTGTTTTAATGTTTTTTTTTAAACTTCATTATGATATACGGACCATACTGTCAAAAAAATATCAAATTTTTCTTTATTTTAGAAATTAAAAACATCGTAATCATAAAAGAGGTTTATTCAAATCATTGTTTTTTTATGCAATTCTGTATGCAATGTATGAATTGTGTGTTCATTTATTTTTAAATACCTTAATAGATCTGTACTGGATTTGAGAAAAGTATGGATTTCAGCAAAGTCAACAGTATATTCAGTTGCTCTAGGGTATATTACTCTATATATATACTATGGGGCTGTTATGCAATCTGTGAATTCCCCACATATCCAGATCCACCTTTAGCTAAAACTTTCCCAAATGCCACGGTGATATTTTCACATGTCAACTTCCTTCTATCATGTTCCCCACTCCTCACTGATGAACCTCATCTGCCTACATCCATATAGGAAACAAACACGTGTGTGTGTGTGTGTGTCAGGGGACGGGTGTGTGGGGGGCCCCAAAACTCCCTTCTGCTCACATTCCAACTGGGTTAAGTAGAAATACTAACACAAATAGCCCATCCTTCACGCACACAGACTGCGAGGAGATGGATTTTCCAGCACTAAAGACTCATTCCTAATTCCTCCTCCAATTCTGTATATCTGTCAAACAGCTTACTATAGCACATTTAGGCCCCCTCCACACGGAGACGCGTTTAGCTGTATACGCATACATTTTGTATAGGTGTTTCGTCCACACGGATCCAGCGTTTTGGGAGAGTGAAACCGATATTTTTTGAAACCGGGTCCCAGAGTGGATAAATCTGAAAACGCCGCCCTTGCGTTTTCGTGTGGACAGCGAATCCGTATATTTTCTGAAACGATGACGTCATCAGCCCACATCGCACCCCTAGTCAGACGCCGCTACGTCACGTAACAGCAACAAAAACATGAACAAACACTGAACGATTGTCTTTTTATTAACTAACATTAACACAGATTAATACATGTATTGTTCCATGTTCGTTTGTATATCGCGCACAAGGTTTATGCGCGTAGTCCAAGTCTTCTTCTCCGTTTTTAGTGTATCTCTGTGGCAGAATTACAGCGCCACATACTGCTCTGGCATGTATACTACATCGTTTTGTGTCGATTTCATGGTTTCGTGTGGACGCAGATATTTCTTGAGACGAGGGGAAAAAAAATATTGGATAGGGAAAGCTCTGGCTTCGTGTGGACGTAGCCTACAGTCCAGCTGATGAGTCATAAGAAAGCTGTTTAATTACACGTAAACAAAATGTGTCTCTTTTCCTCATCTCACCCCAAGGTCTTTCAGAACGCTATACCCCGTCTCCCTATCATTAGCTTAAGTCATTTATCCTAAATGCTGATACAGGAACTGGGGGAGGGGCTTTAACCACCCACCCTTATGACTTATTCAGCATGATGTAGTGCTGTGTCACCATAATGGCTCCTGATGCCGTCTGTAACGGATGGGGGGCTCAAAGTGGCCGGCCGGTAGATTAATAAGCGGGGCTTGTGTCAATCGATTGGGTGCTGGGTGTTCAGGGTGTAAAACTGACCAGGAACAGGGCTGATGAAGAGGAAGTCACCCATGTGACCAGATAGCAAATCCCTGCTAAGGTTTACACTGTCAAACGGTGCACTTAGAGACCATTGAAGCGAGGTAGAATGTCTTTATCCTTCCTGTATTAGCCAGTGATTTGAAGCTGTACGCTTTTATCTTACAGACAACAGCCGCTTGCTGTGGATCTGTGACAGGGAAATCACTGGGTGTTTCTTTAACTGTGGCCAATTTAAAGTCTTTAAAACACTTTTATCACGCACTAGTTTATTTGATTTCTCTACTAACAGTCTCTAAAAGTGGACATACTCGTATCACATGAGAATTATGTCATTTCTGCACGAAACCGTCATGAACAAATGCAATTTCCACTATCACATCTTCATTTATTCTGCAGTAGGACAATTTTTTGTATATTTTTGTAAAAGCCTAGGCACGTTATGTGTCCAAATCACATACAATTGAATCATATTTTTTTAAATAATATATATATATATACATATATATATATATATTTAAATAATCAACAATTATTGTAAATATTTTCATCACACAAACAAAAAAGCAAGCAAACAAACAAACAAATAAATGAATAAATAGGTATTTACAGTTGCTGGTTGTGTTGGAAAAAGTGCCTCATCTATGGGTTAGTTGTCATTTGTGTAAAAATCAATATAAATCATTTTCACACAAAAAGAAAATAGCAGTATGATTATTTCACACTTTCATTATATTATCATATTTAAAAGTAGTTTTTTTATACTCTTATGATGGATTTAAAAGTGTGCGTCTCAGAAAAGTGTGAAATAATCAAATATATTTTGTTCTAAAATATTATTTATATTAATATATTTTATAAAGTCTGGGGTCAGTCTTTTATTCATTCATTCATTTACTTACGTACTTACATACAGTACTTACAGTACTTACTTGTTTAGAGATAGAAAGTATCCAGAAATATTGCATTATATTGATAAAAAACTATGGTAAAGACTTTTACATTTTAAATAATAATAATAATATTAATAATAATAATAATGCTTTTATTTAGACTTTTTTTATTCAAAGAATCACAGTTGTATAAAGAATCACAGTATATAAAAAGCTTTGAAAAGTAGAAAAAAAATAAAATAAGGCAAGGCAAAAAGTTTTAATCTTCATGTGCCAAAAACAAAAAGGTGAAATGTGTTGGTTTTAGTATAAATCAACCCCTGCAACACGAAAGAACACTGTCTGCCATCAATGATGTGTCAAGGGGGCCTATTTGCAGGTCTCTTTACTCTTAAGAGGGCATTCAGTTCGTTTGATGCTGGCCCAACTCCGGTTAAAAAAGGCTCTTCGACTGTTTGGTGGGCTGCCAGAAAATGAAAAAACATAAAACACGGACAACAAGAGGAGGCACCAAGAGCAAACCTTTTAAGGAGCCGGCCTGATTTCTTTCTCTCTGTGTCTCTCTATCTGGGTAAACTCCCAAATGATGACAAGCCAATTAACCTGCATCATTAGTTTGAGGGCCCTTTTAAACAGAACCACAAGGAGGGAGCTTAAGAAGGCTTTTGCATTATTGATCTAATGTCAGTGCCGGAAGGACCTTGTCATTGGGGAGAGGGAAGCCAGGATGGGGCGTATTACAGTAATGGCTATCTGCAGCATTTGAGAAGCTGCGCTCATTGTTAACCGCTAATGGGCAGTAACATACTGTTTGCATGTTTGCTAATGCATTGCAGATTATCTGAGCCATTTTCTCTCCTCCCTTCCCCCCTCACATTTCCTCAAAGCAGGAGAACGTGTAGTTCAAGTACGAAGTTTAATACAGCAGTTCTATAATTTTGTTTACATACAATATTAAGGCTGTGGAATGATTGCGGGCAACCAACTTCACAAACAAGCTTGGTGTTCTGAAGATGCCTGTGGAAAACGCACTGTCAATAATGTGTTCTGAATGTTTTCTAGGGTGTTCCTAGGGGAAAGGATTGCTAATATGTTCTCAGCAGTTACTTACTAGTCCAAGTGAAAAGAGCCCACCCCACAGTCTATATATTCCTACACAATCTCATAAACTTAGCCTAACCCCACTCTTACACTTACATTTGCACAAAAACAAAGTTTTTCCTTTGCATTTTTTAAAAGTTCCACGCACAGATGACAACCTTGTCAAAGCGAACCCTAATGCTGTAACTTTAGTTGTACTGAAAAGTACAACTAAAAATGTTGTATTGTGTACGCCAGGCCAGTAGTTGGTGATGTCACTTTGTAAAGAAACACTATGCGCCTACGCACATATGCATTCCTATAGACTGATCATGCAATACACATGCGCATTTTGTTATAGTTTTCACAAATTCGCATTTTTGTAGTTTACATGAAACAATAACAATATCGTTTTCAAAAAGTTGCACTTTGAAACCAATTTTCAAAAGTTTGCGTTTTCAGGCCCACTAAACGTCATTGCCATGTAAATGAATGGCCAGAACACATTAAAAAGTTTTTATTTTAGTTTTTAGTTGAAAATGATGTCGTGAAAAAAAACCATTTAAATGTCGATGGGGTGTAATAGTACATTCAAGTCCTCTTGGGAATTTTGTATTAATGAGTTGTAAGTCGTAATTATGACAAAAGGTCATAATTTCCCTAAACGTAATAACCCTAACCTACTCTAAAAAAAGCTTTTTTGTTTTTATTCAATTTATGAAGGTGCTGTAAAGTGAATTGTTATATATTCTATGATCTATTGTAATTATACAGTCCCATCGTTTTGTACATGCAACTTGGAACATGCAACTGAAAGGCCATGTACACACTACAGCTAAATTCAGTTGCCAATTCACTATTTAGTGCTTAATCTTGTTCTGTACACACACAGTTCGGTAATTTACAGGAGTGACAACTGCATTCTACAACCAAATTAACTGCCAAAAAAATTAGGTAGCGACAACTGCATTTACAAAAATTGTTTGACGTGTGTATGGAACTGAACTGAACAACTAGGTGTTAATGATGTATTTAGATATAGAGTTGTGTTTCTCTTCTATATGCACAGTGCAAGAAATCACAGGGAACGGGGTGCATCTTGACTCATTAATGTTGCCAGATCTTGCTAGAAAAGAAGAAAGCAAATAAAAACAAGCCCACAATAAACTTAAATCCAAACGCTTCATCTTGGAAATAAACCACAAAACAAAATATCACTGCATGCACCTGCCTAAAATTCTAAATTCCATAAACCGGATCTCTTTATGAGACAAGCCCAAAAAAACAATCCCAAATATGCTTAATAAAGTGTTGCTTATAGAGTGTGCTCTGCAAGGCAGTCTTCCAAGCATAAACAAAACACAACACCTCTGTTGATGGTGGTTAGTAAAAATCACCAAACATAACAAATCTTTGGTCGCTGCAATTTACTTTGGTCAAAAATAGCAGATACAAGCCATGTGAGATGGCAGAACTTTGCTATGGTTACCATAGTGTCAATGTTTACAACTGCGAAAATGAGTTCCATTCTGTACACTCACAAAACGATAATTTTTGCAATTTTTTTCCCAGTAATTAAAGCACTAGTCACTTCACAGTGCGTATGTGGCCAGAAAGAGTTTTGAGTTTCCTACTCATAATGACAAATTTGTGTTGTAGTTAACGTCCATTCAAATCATAAATACGATCTTTCTGACACGACTTGAACACATCATACGCATATTATAAGAAAAAGTACAAATGAAATAGTACTAATTGTAGAAAAAAATCCTAAATGTAAAATACTTAAGAATTTCCACAAGAGTGTACTTGACATTCTGGTTCTGAAAAATATTAGCATTAACAATAGCAACGGAACCAAACATTTTCTCCAATTACTTGTTTGGCAGAATTGTGCAAATGGATTTTAAAATGATTATATTTCTATTTTAAATGGCGTAAACAGAGCTTATACTCAGCTAATAACTGTTAAGGCCTTCAAATTCTTTCTTCAAAATTCTGCAGGTGCTGATTCTGTGCGTGACCGCTATTATTTTGGCTAGCTGTGGCTGCCCATTGTCCATCCAGACTACTTGACCAAATGATACTTGATTTTAAGGACCCTTCTGAGGTGCTTACTGGAATGAGTGGGTGCCGTATTCCATTAGAGCACAGGAGACCCTTCGGTGAGGGTCATCTCATGCGCTAATTCACTTCAGACACCGTTACTGATTGAAATGAATTCTATACTCCAATGAAGTATAATAAATTAGGGTCGTTGAGATGTTGACCTCCGTCTACGTGGGTTTTGTTACCGCACATCAAATTACAGTTGAAAAGTTCAGTTCATGCAATTGTTAAGTTGCTTTAGACAGAAAATCAAGCGGCATGTAAAGACAAGCTCACGCTAGCGGTTTCCAATAACTATGTATGGCAGCGAGCCAAAGCAAACAATCATATCACATAACAGCAAAGCCAGAATTTCTTTGTTTTAAATCCTTGAAAGGCCATGAAATTTCCTATTAACCTTCATTCAACTCAACAGGACAGTAATGCAGTGTACGTCCGTTATATGGAAAATCTAATTCACCCTCAGGCTGGGAAAAAAATTAAAAAATACTAACTAGAAAGTTCAACAGAGAAACGTAATTTATTTGAACTTTACAACGGCACTCTCTCTTACATGTGAAAAACACCTTTTGCTTATCAGTGCCTGAGTAATTGGGAAAAAAAGGCCTAAATCGGAAGTCCGGAACATTCTTTTCATCTTAATTTCAAATAAAAGCGTTAACAGAAAGAGGGTTTTGGGGCCACATGTAAGGGGCAAGGGAGCACACGATTACACTGCACTTTACATCTTGAAAACATGCACAGCCAAAGTGTTCAGTAAGCAGAAAATCACCCCAGTTGGGAATTTTTTTTGCTGTACTCCACGTCTCCTCTTTCAGCCTGCCCTCCATGGCCATCAGCGCTCACCAGCATCAAAGAGCATTTTCTATCCGCCTTCCCACGTGTACTTTCCTACTTTATGATATGGTTGCCAAATTGCTTTTTATTCTTGCTCTACCCTTTCAATGCTTTCATACGTTAGATGTAGTAAAATTTACACTGGTTTCTGTGTCTATTATTGCGGTTATTCTTACGATATGTTTGCCAAATTGCTTTTTATTCTTGCTCTACCCTTTCAATGCTTTCATAAGTTAGATGTTGTAAAATGTACACTGGTTTCTGTGTCTATTCTTGGGGTTATTCTTAGGAAACTGTGCCAGTTGTACCACCAATATACAGCATAATGAACTGTTACTATAATTGATATGACATGTTTTACTAGGTGGTGATTTTGTATGAATCACATTATACAAAAACATACAACTTTTAGAAATAAAATAAAAAATAAAAATAAAAAAAGAAGCAGCATGTAGGCCCACCCATATACATAACTGTCACTGAAACCTAAACATATGAATGGCATCATACAAATTCATACGAATTAGCCACCAATTCGTTAAGATAAAATAGTTACGAACTGAGTAAGAGTAGGCCAGTTTTATGTATTTAGTTATTTTTAATTGATTTGGTTTCATTTACCCTCTTTATGATGATTTATGATTATTTTAACACGTATATGTAAGCACAATAGTTCTGTAATGTGATATTTATACACATTTCATATTTATTTTAAAATAAAATAAACAAATTTGTTTATTAAATCAATCAATCAGTCAATCAATCTTACTGACTTCAAACTTTTGAATGCTAGTATTTGGGTGAGTTAGATTTGCATTTATTTATTTATAAGAAATAAATTAATTTTATTCAGCAATTATAATGTTTCTTGAACATCAAATTAGCATATTAGGATCATGTGACTTACTGGAGTAATGGTTTCTGAAAATTCACTTTGTACTTCACTTTGTATTTTGGGCCTGAGGGGAAGAAAATATGATTCATTGATAATTGAGCAGTATCCATTTCCAATTACATTATTTCAAATAAACAAATACATGCATTAATTTCCTTAAATATTCCAGCAATGTCACAATTTTTTTCATTTAATTTCACGTTTTTCATTTGGCACCATTTCCAGAGAATGACTGCACAGTGAGCAGAATTCACAAAACTTTAATTTCCACAGAATGTGAAATCATCTCTCACATATATAATTAGCACATAATCATTAGTCATAATTTCAAAAGGTGTAAGGGTCTAAATAATTTTGTGCTCTAGTTGTTTGCTCCCTAGTGGCCACTAGATCAGCGGAGCAAACATATCAAGGCTATGTTTACTCGACAACGATGTAGTCAAAAACTGAAACGTTTTTCAAAAAAGTTTCACATATACACAACGTTTTCAAAACGTTTCGCGTTTACACAGATCCGCGAAAACGGCCAAAAACGCTGTATTACGTATACCAGGCCAGTAGTTGGCGCTGTCACCTTGTTAGTAAACAGTACCTGTAGGGAAGTGACGATTATATGTTGTATATGATGCATCTCTGCTGTTGGTTGTAATATTGGTGAAGTAAATCCACACTTTGCTGAAGAAGCGTTAGCAAACTCTTGAGCAGCAACAACAGTACTATGTACTCCTCCATTGTTGTGTATGTTTGTTCGCACTTGCCTTAGTTAGATTCCCGTATTGGGTGTTTACACGGAAACAATAATTGTGGCGTTTTCAAAAACTTGCACTTTGAAACCTGTTTTCAAAATTATGTTTTCAGTCCCCAAAACGCCGTTGTCGTGTAAACGAACAGGCAAAACGCATAAAAAGTTGCCAGTTTTTGGCTGAAAACGTTGTGTAAATGGCCCCCAAGTGACAGACTCTGGCTTTAGCCAATGTTTTATCTTTTCTTTGCATCTCTGCCAGCCCCACTCTCTCAGGTAAAGCACTCACGGCAGGCAGCAAATGTATCCTTAATGCTACAAAATCGCACAAGCACAAGGGGGATAGAGCTAACGCTCTTGCCAAAAACGAGCACACAGCCTCTCCCACTCTCTCTTAGGACCTCAAGTCAGATACGAGCTTTAAATACAAGCGTGCTCAACCAGTCAGAACACCATTTTGTTTAATTTTCTCTGACTTCATTGCAGTATCGCCAGAAAAGCCCTGAGGTAATTTTGCCCTCCTTTTTTGCAGGTGGAGATGCAATTATAGATGCTCTTTTTATATTGTCGAGATTGCAGTGTGCATATGTGTGCGTCTGTTTGTTTTGCATGTGTGTATGCAAAATATGCTCTCTGCACAACTGCGGTACAGAGCTGGATTATGTTCAGGTAGGGCATTTGCTCTCTCTCTCTTGTCAATGACATTTCCAATGTTCCCCTCAAGGTGATTTTTTTCCTCTGCTGCACCTGTAACCTTTCTCACCTGTGTTTCTACAATTCTAGGCCAGAGGGGGGAAGTGGAATTTGAGAAAGCAGCCCGGTCTGACAGATATGACAGTAAACACTTTTTTTGGATCTCCTTGGCCCATACGCACTTTGTGAATTGGGAAGTGGGTGTTTGTGGGGGCGTGTGTGGGCTTGCTGATGGAATGGCATGAATCCTTTGGCTTTATTTTCACATGGCTTTGTGTATACTGTATTAACTTTTTTTAAGTTCTGTTGATAAATTGCTGATCTTGGATGTAAGAAGCCAAACTGGATATTTTCATTTTGAAGTCAACATGAAATGGTATTTGCAAACCATTTTACTTCCATGACATATTTCAGTAAAAAACAAGATATTCAAAAAGAAAAAAAAAATGGATGGATGTATCTGGAATTGACTGAAATATCAAATGTAGACAGTGCAGAGTCATTTTTAATTTAATGTTGATTTTAACAGCGAGCATTAGTGGCATCCCTTGTGTGCTTCACAACAGTAGCACAATTTGTATGGCGTATTGTGTAAGCGACCTTTAATGGAGTTGCTGTGGATTCAGTTCAGTCACTTATGATCAGTGCTGGAAATTGTCAAGATTTATTGGGGGGACTCTAGTTGGGGAGTCATGGGGATTTTATATGTAACTAACTTACCAAATACTTATTTCTATACTTTTCATTTAAGGTGGACATTTAGGTTAACGTAACCATGAACATAATACTTAACCATAACAGTGATAATAAATAAAGCTGAGACTGGAAGTTACCTTAGCCTGAAGTAACTTCTCACTCTGAAGCTTGTTGCGGAGGACATGCACTGATAGAATATTCCGGCAGCATTCACGAAAGTCAACACTGTGCAACCCCAGATGCAAATGAACTTATGAACTTCTTTGGGCTATAAACAAGACTGAAATACTTTTCATTCTCCTTTAAAAATGTAACCAGTTTGAACCAGAACGGCACCCCCCTCCCCAATAAAGTTACATCCCAGACTCTGTTTCACCCCATTTCCAGCCCTGCTTATGATTGTTCCATTTCAGTTATGAAGCTGCCTTAGGAAGTAGTTGGCTATGAAGACAGTAGACACTGTGGTAGCTCACTATTGGAACAGAACTATGGAACATCATTCAGGCCAAATGGCACGTGTGTCTTGCAGACTGAATCTGGCATGAATAAAGGAACAGTGTGGAAAGAGCAGGAAAATAACTGTTCCATGACCTTCACATGAATGTCTTTGTGTGACATCTTTTCTCTTTTACTCTGTATAAGGGTGGAAAGGGTTTTTCCAAAGTGGACATATAGTATGCTTTTCCACAGCAGTATCTCATGTCACTCAAGGCAGGGTTAGAACCGATGTCTGCAGAAAGTCACCATCTGTGTGGTACTTAATAAGAGAGTTCCCCCCAAAACGACAACATTACTTTTTCACTCCTTGTCATTCTAAACTATTGTGACTTTCTTTATTCAATGAAAAACAAGAAGCGTTGACGAACATCTTGGCTGTTCTTTTTTCATCTAATGACAGTAAAAGTAGACTGGGGGGTCAAGCTCCTAGATGACAAATAGCACTTTAAAAGTGTCATAAAATAGTCCATGCAACTCATGAATAGGCCAGGACACACAACGCCATTGGTTTGACAATTTTGGGTGTATTTCGTATTATTTGCACTAATAAGATCCCTGTTGGTGGCCTTTTTGGGTGATTGAGCATGTTGAATCATGTTAGGCAGGCTTGCTGTTCAGCTTAGCGAACCAGTGCAAAATGGAAGTGAAGATGGCACACAAGAAGATTCTTCTGATTCATCTGTGATGATTTTCATCAAAACCATCTGAATGCCGAAAACAGACTACTGTCCCCTGCTGGTATGGAGAGTTGTTTTCACTTATGCAGGCACTGTACATTCACTCTACTTGGCTGTTGGCTGTAGTCTTTGTGATGTGTTCAAGCACAACATTTTGTGACCAGATGCAGGCCGACCTTTAAGTGAGAAAGATAATTTCAATTTCTGCCAAGTCTTTTGTTTGTTTGTTTTTTACTATGTTCATCCGAAACATTATGGGACAGAAGAATACATATGATACCACCTTAAAATCTGGCCACAAAAAGGTATCACTGAAAGCAACAAATACTGCCTGTACCTTCTGGAATAGCCTTCTTGTCAGGAGAGCACAAATGATGCTATAAACACACTACATTTTTGGAATGGAGACAATGAAAGTTATCAGTGTTGCTCAACAGTCTAAAAAAGGCTTGGTAGAGATTTGACGCAAACATGGCATCACTCTCATTCCTAACTGATGTTTAATGTGAGGATCTCTGCAGGTCTGAGATCAGTATCAGCGTGTGTGTATGTGTACACGTCTCCTGCTGTGATAGATCTGGAAGGTTCTGGCTCTCTGAGGACGGTATCAAAGGAAGGCCAAGCTAGAGCCAAGCCGGGGGCCTTCAGCAGACCGGGGTTCAAAGGCTGTTATCACCTCTTCTGTCAGATCCAGCAGAGCCCTGCACTTTGATTGGCTTCTTGTCTTGTTAGAACTCTGCGCTTTCTCTTTCACTCACACTCCCTCAGACGAGACTCAATCTCTCTCAGGAGATACAGAAGAACCTGATGGACAGTCTCAAGAGCGGTGGCTGAGGACCTGAGGATGGGAACTGATTTGTTCAAGACAAAAACTAGAAGCCTCTACACATTGAAAGTGACACACAAGTTATTGGGACAAATGTTTTTTTAGTGGTCATAGGCCTTATAACAAAACACAACATGGCCAAATTCATATTAAAACAGCTTTTCTCTGTTTAAAATGAGGACAAACACCACTGAAACAGCTAGGGAGCAACAATATTTCATGTCGTTATTTAAGCATTATTTTGCAAATTATTAAATATGTGCATAAGGTTACAAAGTACTGAGCCTTGCACTTGACATGCAGAGAAAAAAAACAAAAAAAACAGAAAACAACAATTTAAGAATATCTTGCCGTAATTTAATTCATTCTCTCGGTTTAGTTAAATCATGGCCACATTGTATTAATCCGTTCCCATGTTATAAATGTAGTTATTTAGTCAATTTAAAATAACTATTGTTGTAAGTATCGTGACAGTTCAGAAATGAAATATTTGGTGAGTGACACTAAAATGTTAATGCTCTATTGCATTTGAAATTAGCATACCATCTACACTAGACCTGACCCTAAACCTAACTGATATAATTAACAAAGCCAAACTTGAGATAAAAACACATTTGCTGAAACAACCAAGCCATTTTAGCTCCCTTATACAAGGCTTTGAGCTCTTTTATGGAGCTTTGCAATGTGTGCTTCGCTGTACCAGGTACGCTACCAAGCAAGTTTACTAGGTCAGAAAAGCCATCCGTATGGAGTTTGATATATGATGCAAGTGTTAAAATGTATTAGTTTACAAATTCAATTAGATCATCCGAATACGAATTCATAGATACTAAACATGGTAAGGTTATATATATGTACGCTGACAGGAGTGTGTTTCGATTATAAGCCTGCATAACAGTATACAATTTCCAAGACAAAATACACGATGACAATAATATACCCAATGACCTGAAGGATCATGTGTGTTCATTCAAAGAAAGGTTTTCCTATTAATTAATTAGCAAAGAAAAGTCCTTCCCTTGTGGATTTTCCTTATGGGCAAGGAAGCGATTTTCTTCACCTAAATTCCAGGAGGTCGTAAATGTATCGGGTGTCAGCATTGCTATGGAACCAGGGGTCTGTTCAGCTTTCTGGGGTGTTACAGAGTATTTGTTAAATCTAGCTAACAAAATATATATTGTGTGTTTGAGTGGTCCAGACGCTACATCATGCAATACGGTAAAAGTATTACCATATTGTTGTGCAAGGAGCCGTGCAAAAATAAGCCTTTATTCATCAATAATATGCCTCAGGAATCATAATTTGTGTGAAAATGAACAAAAGTTGTTGATGTTTTACTGCCTGTAAGTGCTTGTTTCATCTAGAAACAAGTGAATTAGATAATAGATGGTAAAACTACACTTCACGTACAAATACCTAAGAATATTAATATGATCATGTTAAATAAATGGGTACTTTGTGTATTTGGCCATTGATTTTTGTTTCCAAACATCTATACTGTATTTAAACATGTATTAAATATGCAGGTTTTTTTTAGAGGTACTACTCATTTCTCTTATACTCATTTGTTTAATGTGGAAACAAGATTAAGTGTACCTTTAAATATTAAAATGTATACTATACTACATGACTTTTGATTTGATATACAAAACCAATTAAACCCTGTAACCCTTGAAGAATATTGCTCTGAAGGAATTTCTTAATTAAAACTAAAAGTAATTGTAGTAGAATGCGAATGAGAGCCTTCTTTGAAAGCATTCAAATATATCTCCAAGCACTTTTCCATTTTTAATGTCATATTTGTAGAAACATTTCTCCCTTAATTTGTACATATAGACGCCCAGGGAGCCCTTTGTAAAATTCTATAGTGCTAACAGGGCAGATTCAGGAGTTTGACTGAGTGAGGCTGCTAAAAGTAAATCAAGTGAATGGCTGTGAAACGAGGTGGCGTGTGATGCCTGTGACAGGCTGGCCAGCAGCGTCACACATGGAATGCATTATAAGTATGTGGAGAAGAGGGCGCCTGGCTCATTCACTTTCCTCTGATGTCCTTCTCACTTTGAAGATGTCCTCCAGGTCTGCTCACCTTAGAATCTTTATCTAAGCACAATAGATGAGCAGTGAAATATACCCTCCAATAGCTGGGGATTCATGGATTTTATGCTGGAATCTCTACTATTTCAGAGATAGGATTTCACACCATGAAAATAAAACTTTGTCATGAAAATGTAGCACTTATTTTAAAAAATGTTGACCGGTAAACAGTATTGCAGTATCAGAAATCACAATGTTTTGCAGTTTATATTGTGATAGGTCATTCTTTAATTTATTTGCATACTGCATTGTGATTGGTCTTCTTCCTTGCTTTAATTTTTTCAAGAATTGTTTTCTGAAGCTTCAAGCAAACGTGAAATGTGTGAATGATGCACAGTAAATAGTACAAATTACAGTTAATTTAAACAATGAAATTACAGAAAACATTTATAAATCTATTAAAATATGTTACAACATTTCTGATTAATCAATTGAAAGCACTGCAGTTATTCACATAAGTGTTTGCTGAGAGCCTTTGAATTATATTATTTAGAGGCTCTCAGCAAACACTTACACACAGTAAATCAACAAGTTACTCCAAAAAAAGTGTTTTTAGAAGTCAATGTATTGTTTATTCCATATAACTAAAAATTTGTCTGAACTACAATCCACTTTCGTGGAAGAAAACAAGGTTTTGTTTGTTTCTCAGGTAGCTGAACCTACCTAAAACGAATTACTAAAATGCTGGGTTAAATACAACCCAGCGCTGGGTAAAAGATGGACAAACCCAGCTATTGGGTTGTTTTGACCCAGTGGTTGGGTTACTACCAGCCCGATCTCATGGCAATTCGTACATATTTTACAAGGTGGTTAATTCGTATGAATTCGTACAACCTCACTTGTACAAATGTATATGATTTATGCTAAATCGTATGTATTTTACAAGTTGCACAATTCATATGAATTTGTATGAAGGACCTACACCTAACCCTGCCCCTAAACCTACCCATCACTGGGGTCTAGACAAATCGTACAAAATCGTACGAGTGAGGTCGTATGAATTAGCCACCTCGTAAAATACGTACGAATTGGTCGTGAGATAGAGTTGGTTATTACCCAAACATTTAACCCAACCGCTGGGTCAAAACCCAGCATTTGTTTAGAGTGGTAACTAACAGTAATATCTCGCTGCCATTCCTGAAGCAAGTATCCTAAGGTAATGTGAAAATAATGAAAACAAAATATGAAACCAAAAGGGTTTTTGCTTTGTACAGTTTGTTGTTATATGGACTGTATTGGAATAAAAACCTTTCTAGTTTTCATTTAAGTTTGTCATCTGAAATGAAATAAAATAGAAATATTAGCTTTGCTTCAATTATAGAAAACTGTTTAAAACATGTCAGTTTTAGTTAACAATAACAATACGGCAGTGGATTCCTATGTATTATTGAGTTTGAACTAAGCAAATGAATGATATTTAATTAACCAAACAGACATGCACATTACATTTTTATATGTTTCTTCAAAACATACTGTAACTGCATTTTTCCTTCAGCTGATTGGTTTCACAAGTCTACAAGCGCCGCTTATGGCGTCTGGGACTGATCATAAACCAGCAATCTCTGTGTGGAATGTGTTCGTTGTTATTTTTTCTTTAGCACTCGAACTGTTCAACTCATGTGCCTTTAATCACTCCCATACTATCACACACTCCCTTCAGGACAACTAGAAGAATTGGCCAACTGATGCAAATAAACATGAAATATTTACACACCCACCATCATAAAATGAAGGCGGCACACGTCAGGTCTTAAACCGGCTGAGGTGACTTATCCTGGACCAAACGTGGGATGGAAGCAGCTGGGAAGACAAAGGAAAAAAAGAGAGAGAGAGAAGGGGGGTGAGGGGTTTCCTCGGCCGGATCAGGTCAACATCTCTCTTATCTCAACACATCTGTTTCCTCAAGCTTCCACCAGGGTGACGATCCCTATTGGATTACACAGATTGGAGGAAACCAGAGCTAGTGTTTGACCACTCATTTAGAGAAGACATAGTGGAAGTGCCCAGCATGGAGCTACTGACATGAAGTCATATCCTCCAGCAGCATTGCATCATCAAAGTATTGTTATGAAGTAGAAAGAAAAGGCAAACGACTGCTTTTTACAAAGTTGCTAGTTGCAAACTATTATTAGCGGCATTTGCTAATATTTTGGTTATAGGGATGTGAAGAAAATCGCATAGACTTGCACTGAAGGAAGGCCTCGGGACATAGCTAGAGACCAGAAATCCACAGAAACCGTGACATGGATCAATGAGAAACCATCTAGCAAAGACCCAGAACATCCCGTGTGCGGACAAACATTCAGAATACATTAACCACAAAGCAACGCCCTGGAAACAGTAGAACTAACATTACACAATGGATAGAAAGATAGTTAATGAAAGATATGATGTTAAACATCAACATCTGATGTTGTAAAATAGCTAACAGCAATACTACATGTCACGAGTTAAATTAAAAAAAATAATTCCAGTACTACTTCTACAACTACAACTAATAATAAAGATAATAATAGTTATAAATATGTATTTGTATATTACTCTATTTTAATCTTTTTTAACACAAGTAATAGGCGGTATTACTATTATTGCTAATACAACAACAACAACAAATAATAATAATAATAATAATAATAATAATAATATACTATAATATTTATTATAATAATATGACATTTATTATGTCATTGTAAAATAGCTAATGTCATTACATGTCAATTAAAAATATTAAAATAAATAAATAGTAGTAGAAATAATTATAATTATAATAATAACAACAACAATAATATACTATACTGTAATATGTATTATAATAATATGACATTTTTATTGTAATTCATTGTAAAATAGTTAATATCATTACAGTATGTAATCTAGAAAATGTTCGACTAATTAATCAGTATTTTTCTAAAATAATTCTAAACAAAATTAATGTAGAATTCAACTAACTTTTAATTAAGCATTTTTATTAAAACATTATTTTCATTATTATATTTATATAATGTTATATTAAATATTACAGTATATTATATTGTTTATTATTATTACTACTACTGTTAATAGTAGTAGTATTGAAGTTATTATTTATAGTAATAATATTTATATTCATATTAATACATAAGAAGAAGAAGAAGAACAAATAATAAGAACTATGACATGCAGATAAGGTATGATAATTATGATACTCAAATGACATGCAGTATTGACATGTTTATTTTCACATCAATGTTTGCTAAGAAAAGCCTCCAAAGAATATAATTCAAAGATATTACATTATTTCAGCAAACAAGCGAATCAGTTTCTACAGTCTCACAGTACATTTGCTTAAAAAACTAACAAGGCATGTGATAAGTTTTCATCATCGCTAGCAGCACCTTTTTAATATTAAGGGTCAGGGTTTCATTTGAAATGACCTGTTGGCGCAGCAAAGCGTGAGGCTAGACCTCACCTGAACTCTTTAATGACTTTTACAGAATAACATATTCCACTTTAGGATGTTAGGCACCCAGAGCGGGCTGGGAAAAACAAAAAATCAGAATTAGTCATGTATTGTGCGGTCAATATGACATGGCACAGAGAGATTTACGGCTGATCCACTGGAGTCTCTCCATCCATCTGTACGGCAGAAAATGAGAGACTGATTGCATTAGTTTCTCTTTCTCCTCTCAAAGGTCTCTGCAGATGTTGGAAGGAAGGGGGAGGAAGCGACACTTCACAGACGTGCTGGGATTCGGCCCACGGGGGTTAGGAGGAGTAGGTTATACAACCAGCTGTAGCTGATAAACTCCGTCTTTCCCCATCCCATCTGTGTGTACAGAGAAGAAGAAACCACATTTCCTCTGCTTTTTGAAAGGGTTGGAAACACATCATTTGACAGAGCTCATGTTATATGTTACCTAAGCAAATACTGGGCAATAATAAAGAGCCACATGTACTTTATATTGCAGGTTATTTCCAGTAACTCTCAGTTTGTCCAACTAACAGGAAATGCATTTACAGTAATACACTTATGAAGTTAATGGAAACAGGCAAGCGGGTCGGAGGGATTAAAAGCAGGAATGTGACGCTTGTAGTTTTGTTAAAGCACTTGAATTTTCCAGTAAAATGTTTGAGATACTCAAGTTATGTTTGAACTACTTGAGTCATCCTTTTGAGGAAAGACTACTTTAGTAGTGGAGAAAATCTTGACTTATTTGAGTGGACTGTTTTGTTTTGCACGCGCACACACACACATGTTGGTTTTTATGGTTTATGAGGACTCTCCATAGGCGTAATGGTTTTTATACTGTTCAAACCGTATTTTCTATTGGCCTACACCAACCCTACCCCTAAACTTACCCCTTACAGGAAACTTTCTGCATTTTTAGATTTTCAAAAAAACTAATTCTGAATTATTTATAAGCCTTTTAAATTATGGGGACATTCAAAATGTTCTCATAAATCACCTTCTCGTTGTAATACCTATGTCATACCCATGTCATTATACAAATCTGTGTCCTCATAAACCACATAAACATGCACACACACACACAATAAATAATTTAAAGTTTGTTATATTTAATATTATAGATTTTATTATTAATATATTTTTCAATTTATTAAACATTTTAATAATTGTTGAAATATTGACTTATTTAATTACACTAGATTAGTTTTTCTTTTTTTAAATGGCACATTTTTACACACATACACACTAAATAAATAAATAAATACATGATTGTTATATTTAGTAATATATTTAATATTATAAATTTTATAATTCATATATTTTTTTATTGATTAAACATTTAAATGTTGAAATTATTAAAATAACTATTATACTAATTAAATAACTAATTTGCAGATCATTATATTTAATTGTTTATTTATTTATATATTATATATGTAATAATTAATATATTCCAATGAATTAAAAAAAAAAAAAAATTAATAATTAAAATAAATAAATATCCTTGTATTTAATTTGTAATCTTTTAATTATATAAATATTTTCACAATTATTGAAATAATTAAATTATCAAATTAGCAACCGTCCTGGCAACTACATTGTAAAAAAAACAACATCTAAGCAATCGCATATACTTTTGCATAGGCACTTGTGTGTAACAAATGGGTAATTACACTCTAATATAAAGTATTATGAACAAAAATCTGTAACACTTTATTTTAGTGTCCTTGTTAAATATTTTACAGATACTTTCTACAGCAAAAACAGTAAATTGTGCAGAATTACAAGCAACTAAGTAAGTACATGTAGTTAATTAATAGGTAACACTTTATTTTAAGGTGTCCTTGTTACACATGTTATATGTACTTACTCCCATAATAGCAATATGCATAATTACATGCGAGCAACCCTAACCCAAACACTAATCCTAACCATACAGTAAGTACATGTACCTTAATGTATAATTACACTGTAACAAGGACACCTTAAAATAAAGTGTAATCAATTAATGTTACTCTATACTTAATTGTACAATTACATTGTAACAAATATACTTTAAAATAAAGTGCAACTCCAAAATCTTTAGCCGTGGATCAACTCTCTTCCCGTCTCTCTCTTTTGATTTGAACCTGGGGCCTCTCTGTCATATTATGATGCATTCATTCCACCTCCAAGTACAATCTGCGTCTGCCTGAAGCCACCTCCGACAACTTGACTGAAACTCTATTTGATCTCTCAAAGGCATTGAATCTAATATGACAATTATACACTTGAACCGCATGCTAGCTGAGAGCTCTCCACGATAATGAAACTCAATATGAGTTAATTACATCCTTCTGTGGCCACAAGCCTGGTTATGGAGCGCGCCAGCATTTCGTGCCACTTCAGAATGTGATTATTGCAAGGGCCATTGAGGAGATATCAACAAAAGTTTATTACAAAGGGATGTCCACAGGACCACTCAGCAAGTGTCTTTTCCAGTCTGGTCCACACCTCGCCGCCGTCGCGACATTGTTCCAAAGATGCTGGGATCCCATAAGCACTATTAAATCAATGTAAGGGTGCAGAAATTAACAGCTGGCTGCTCTTGGGCCTCCAGGGCAGCGCCATATGGAACGAGGAGGAAGGGCGTATCTTACACCAATGCCTGTGGTCCAAACATCTTCCTGCGATCAGCTGTACAAGAACTGACCAACAGCTGCTACACTGCCTTTGCCTTGAGCTGTACTGAAGAATAGCCGAGTAGAAAATCAAGGCCAACACGTTTGGCATATGGGTCAATGACCTTGTCTATTTAGTTATTCAAAAAAATACATTAAAAATGTGATTCTTGAATATGCCTCTTCAATAACAAGCGTGTTTTCAGTCTCTCAATGGAAATTAATTGTGATCATTTTTGTGGGGCTAAAAAAAATCCAATGTGTCTTTGAAATTCTTTGAAGATAATATAAAAAAAAAAAAATGTAAACGCTACTATTAAAACTATTAAAATATTTGTACTTTTTAAAGAGAAACCCCTGTAAACCCTGAACTTTTTTTTAATTTATATATATATATATATATATATATATATATATATATATATATATCATATATATATAATTTTTTATTTGTATTTTTTTCAAACAAACATAGAATGGGATAACCTCAAGAAAATGTCATGATATTCATGGTTCAAATATTCATGGTATTTTGACATTATTTTTGCCTTGAAACATAATTGAAAACCTTTTTAAAAATGATGATAGAGATTCAAGGTGCTAGGAAATATATTACTTTTAACTTTATGGTTAAACCACTTGACATTTCACTTATTTAATCAACATTTTTATTGAAAATGGATTAAAAGCATTTATGTGAAAATGTATAAAACCAACAAGAATACAAAGATTACGTTTCTTAGAATATGGCGCACATTTTTAACTAGATTTTTCTCTTTTTCATCATTCTTATTTGTCATTGACCCAAACACTATTAACTCATCACTGTGACAGTAGACTGCAGCACATTCACACAAAATGACAACATTTGATAATCCCAAGCATCAAGGAAAATTGCACTGTTTTGAGTCTCATAATAATAATATATATATAAAAAAACTTTTAATGTTCCATTTAGTCCCATTCCATGACTATATCAGCACTTAACTCAGTTAATTATTTTAAAATACAGAAGCTGCAGGATTTAATTTGATTTTTATGTGCAATGCAGGGCTCCTGGGGTAAGGGCCCAGGAGCCCTGTTCGGTATCCATTTGAGGCAAAAGTAATCAAATGATTCGTAATGCTCAGCAGAAAAAAGGGAAATGCAGCATCTTAGGAGATAAGAAATCAGTTTCTGCTGTGTTTTGATTTGATCAGATCTAGTGAGAGTAATGCTTCAAGGTACTCACGCGCTAGTGCTCCAGACTCACTCAAGACAAATGATAAAGCTGACCTCCAATGCAAATGTATAAAAAAGTCCCCATGCACTAAATACAAGTGACATGCTTTCATTTGAAAAAAAAAAGTCTGTGGCACACCATTGCAATCTTTTTTTTATATAAAACATAGTGCATTCCAAATCAGACACTATTGAAATATCTCTTTGAAAATTATAGAGATAAGAAAATATTTTATCTCATTAGCAGGCCACACAGAATTCTGCACAAAGCTCCAAAGATTCCAGTCCTACATATTTTGTTTAGACGGGACACATTAAAGCAATCGTCTCTTTTCACAAAATAAATAAATAAATGGTCTCACTTTATATTAGGTGTGTTTAAAGGAATAGTTCACCCAAACATTTTGTCATCATTTAGTAACCCTCATGTTGTTCCAGACATACATGAATTTCTTTCTTCTGCTAAACATAAAAGATATTTTGAAGAATGTTGGCAACCAAACAGTTGCTAGTAGCCACGGCTACAATAGCCCCCTTCCCCCATACTATGGAAGTTAATGGCTACCATCAACTGTTTGGTCGACAAATGCATAATCAATACAATTAAGCACATTTCTTCTTCACAAGGGATTAATTGGACTAAAATCAGTGTAGTGCATGATGAGTCATACAGGTTCTCTTGCTCCATTTTCTTCAAAGGGAATTTTAAATATGCATATTCTCTAAAAAAATTAATTTGGTCAGCATTTAGAAACTTAACAGGCAAACATTTTGACTAATAATAATGAAAAAAAAGAGTCTAATACATTTTTTCCAATATTCCAATACTTTCCACAGAATTACATAAAAAATCAGTACAGTAAATGCCAAAAATCCCACAGATCCCACTGATTAGCATTTATCATAAGCAAAATGTGATTCCAAGATTGACAACATCAAAATAGCACAGAGGTTTATTCAGTAGTTTATCCAGTAGTCTGTTTGTAGTGGAACAGACAAAACCTCTTGAGCTGGGTCAATGTGACCAGTCTTGACGTGCGTAACTGCACATAATGGAGCCATCTAGCATTTGTAAACTTCCATCCCTGAGGCTTCAGAGCAAGTGATTTGTTTAGGGGTTTTAACATGATGGCCGTCTTCAGATAGCAACATGTCTTAACCACTGAGAAACACAAGGACCTCCGAAGCCCCCAGGTTACATAGCCCTGGTTGAAATCAAACCATGCCAGATGGAAGAAACAGTTCACTTTAAAGATAATATTTCAAGTTTTTAATCTCAAAAGAAGTCAAACATGATCCATAATGCTCATGTTTTATTTAGAAAAAACATTTTGGGTTCCACTAACAAGAACCTTTCATTGGATAGTTCTTAAAATAACCTTTTAGTCCTAGTGTGAAGAACGTTTTAATACTCAGAAGAACCATATTCCACTATAAAGATGCTAAAGGTACTTCTTGGAACCATAGATGTTAAAGGGGTCATATGATCCGGATTCAAGTTTTCCTTTCTCTGTGGAGTGTTACAAGCTGTATGTGAATTGATAAGATCCCTAAAGTTGCAAAGACTAAAGTCTCAAACCCAAAGAGATATTCTTTATAAAAGTTTAGACTGGTCCACACCCTCCTAAAACGCCTCATTTAAACACGCCCCCACATGTCTATGTCACAACGTGGGAATATTTGCATAACACTGCCCCAAATGTTCACACAAAGAAAGAAGGTGTAACTTTATTGTTGCTGCCATCGCCGCTGCCATGTTGTGAAGACGCTTTGTGTTTCGTTGCGAAAGCGAAAATACTTTGTTTGGCCTTCCAAAAGAAGACACGACTAGAAATTAGGGGTTAAGTTGTATTTACAGCACTGCTCCAGAGCAGTTCAACCCAAATATTCAGATGTGTGCAGCACATTTTACGGAGGACTGTTTTCTGATCCTTGGAGAGTAGACTACAATGCCGGCTGTTCTGACTCACAGACTGTAAGAATGTTTTCATATTTAAAGAATTTGCCACTGACGATTCAAACACGAGTTTTGAGCAGTGTAGAGTAGCGCTTGTTGTTTGTCATTTCTCCGATCACAAATGCAGACATGGTTTTATGTTTACGTGGCGCGATGCAACGCAACACGTAAAAAGACAATATATGACACTATAATCCGTAATTATGTCCCCACTGGATGCAACAAATGCCTCGTTTACAGTGTTGGGCAGTAACGCAGTTTAAATAATTACTTAGTAACGCGTTTTTCAAAATAGTAATTAGAGTATAGTTACAAGCCGAGGTCTATATACGTTACTGCCATGTTACATTGCTGGTAGAATGCAGTGTTTTATAATCTAGAGATTGTAAAAAGGATGTAGCACATGCACTGTCGAGTCAAGTGCCAGTGGATTAGAGATTATGATAGATTCATTATGCATATATTTATTGTGTTATATAATGTGAGATTGCGATGAACTGAGATGTCATTTAGAGATTATAAATGCAGCGCTCTTTGCTGGCATTCTGCCATGCTAAACCATGCACGCAGCATTCGCTTGATTTAGTTAAAAATAACAGTGTTCTGTGAATGTTGATGCTTTAATAACAAATATTTATCGGGAGCATGGCTGCTGGGATTTCTTAAATTTCATGGAGAAAAAAGTAACATAACAAGTAATGTAACTAATTACTAATTACTTTTGAAATAAAGTAATCAAAACAGTAACGTGATTACTTTAAAAAGGAGTAATCAGTAATCAGTAATTTGATAACATTTTCAGAGTAACTTGCCCAACACTGCTCGTTTGTAATGGGTTTTAATGTTTTTGTCTCGTCGCTCTGGCCGGGACACACCATCACAGTATGGTAAGGGGCATAACATTTCCGTCACACGCTTGAGGTATTCGGCCAATCACAACGCTCTAGATAGCAGGCCAATCAGAGCACACCTCGCTTTTCAGAATGATGATTTGTAAAAATCGACACGTTTCAGAAAGGCAGGGCATAGAGGAGAAACAATAATGTACAGTATGTGGAAAATAATGTGTTTTTTAACCTTAAAGTGACGTGACATGTGGCCAAGTATGGTGACCCATACTCGGAATTAGTGCTCTGCATTTATCCCATCCAAAGTGCACACACACAGCAGTGAACACACACACACACACACCGTGAACACACACCTGGAGCAGTGGGCAGCCATTTATGCTGCGGCGCCCAGGGAGCAGTGCCTTGCTCAAGGGCACCTCAGTCGTGGTATTGAAGGTGGGAGAGAGCACTGTACATTCACTCCCCCCACCTACAATCCCTGCCGGTACGAGACTCGAACCCACAACCTTTGGGTTATGAGTCCAACTCTCTAACCATTAGGCCACGACTTCCCCGTAAACCACATAAACACATTTCGCTACACCACATCCACAAAATAATGTTATTTTTAGCAACATCATATAACCCCTTTAATAAAAAAAACTATTTTTATGAGTGTACAATCCATACCCAAGGATTTTGCATTACATAATTGCAGATGAAAAAGAGAAGGCAAAACAAACAAACGTCATGAATCTGTTAAGTTAAACACCTCCAAGATAATGGATCATATTGACAGAGATCTCAATTTTCGCTCCCCACCGTTGTCAAGGTGGCAAAACAACCAGGAGCGCTTTCAAGTTCTATTGCTTATTTGTTTGCTATGTAAATACCTTAACAGGCAACGTGCCGGACAGCCCAATAAATCAGTTAAGCCTGCGATCATTATCTATACCCTGTTTACAGGCATTATGTAAGATGGCTATTTACCCAATATGTGTCATTTGCCAGCTAATGGACAGACATTCATTGCGAAATTTCAAAACAAGCCGTGACATGAAAGCGCAATCGAGAGATGGTTTTCAAACTCATTATTTACCTTTAGCAAAAACTGATATTTCATTTAGCCTGTTCAATATCACAGACAGTCAATGTGTCATTTGTTGTATCTTTGGCTGTGGTTGCGTGCATGTCTGGACTGAGCTGCGGTTTAGAGCATTTTATTACGGAAAGTGACGTCTGTGGATGAAGCTACAGGGCTTTTAGCATTCACCTTTTTAGTCTGGGGTTAAGTGTTGACAACTGTTAGCGCTCACACAGTGCACTTCTAGTTGAAACGGACACTGTGATAGCGAGGTCAAGGGGTCGAATGAGGGCCGTGGACTCTATCAAAACTTTTGAACTGCAACGTGAATTACGTCTGACCCTCGCATCTGTTTGTTTTACCTCAGCATTGCACTTCAAACAATCCTAGGGAGCTGCCATTTGTGTTTTGAGGTTGTCAAGAAACCCCTCTGCCAGTTTTGCGATGTTACGTAAAAACCACAAGTGCTGGTTCCAGTCAAGGATAGGGGTTGGAGCAAGATCCGATACGATCGTTTAAATCTGCTTTCTCATCTCTGACATGCACCAGCTGCGTCTTCTGTTCGCTCTCAGACCAGAACGTTGCGATAAATCAACTAGAGCAACACTTTTTCGTATTCCGTTCTCACATTCCTCCGAAACCAGAGGCCTCTAACTTGTTTTGTTTACTACGATCTCTCGTCACGCCACATTCTAATTGGCCTTAACATGTCGCGTCGACCGCAAGAATCCCAGCAATGCTAAAAATGCACCCTAAACGTTTGTTTTGCTTTTGGTGGAGTGTGCATGTATTTGACTGCAGGTTACGGTGTAGTTCAGGGGGAGGAACTCCACATCTGTTCAACATAAGAGCTTGTTTAGAGTTACTCGCTCTCTCTCACACGCTCTCATTGGATCAGACCTTGTTTGGATGCGGAGGCTTATCTGTGATTGAATAGACTGACGGCATACTGTATTTCAATGCTATATGGGAAGAACTGCCTGCATCTTCAATATCTCCAAACTTTAAGCTCGGGATTTCCAGTGAAATGCATTTTTACACACAATTCCTGTAAATCTTACTGAAATTGTGAAATCCTGAAGCGGTTGGTCACGTAGCGTGAATGATAATCAGCTTAGATTGTTAGCGATGGAGGCCAGCGCTATTCATTCACCAAAGCTTGACAAAGGCATGATTTTATGCCATCCAAGCTCCTTCAGTGTTTCCATAGTAAAATGTGGGCGATTTTGTAATTGGTATAAAATGTTTCATTCATCTGAACTGAACTGAAAGTTGTTTGTAATGGAAAAATAGATTCAGCATTTTGTTACTAGTCAAAAGTTACGGCCAAACGGATACGTAAGTGAGGGATAAAAATCCACCCAGGCTGTATAATTGGAAAAAAGGCCATTTGAGCCATCTGAGTTGTCCATTTGTTTTTAAAGGGATATTGATCCAAGAGAGATCTAAATGGTTCTACCACCACAACATGCATTTCCTGTTTTTAAGATATGTGGCTTCATTTATTGGCCAGGGTTCAGTGTTGAAAGTGAGCTGTGTTGGAAGCCAATGATGCTAATTGGACTCGCGTAAAGGTCTCTCGCTTCTTAATACACCAAAACAACAAAAACAGTGACACTTTTATCACTGAAGTTTTGTACTGGCTTTTACTGTAACTTTGAGCTTAATGATGTAGGTTATCATATTCCTATTTGAATTCTTCACACGGCCGCTTCATGTTGATTTATGCTTTGCACTGCTGAGAAGAAACAAATCATTTCATCTTCAGGGCTTATGGGAATGAATTCAAGCACAGAGAGTGCATATTACACTATTCCAGGAAATATATATGTGGGTGATTCTTCAATTAGCAATAATTTCATGTTCCCTTGAATGAATTTAAAGAAAAATAAAACATTTTCTAATATTAATGGATAGATTATAATATATTTATGCTTTATTGTGTTGACAACACTTTACAATAAGGTCCCAATAGTTGGCGTTAGTTAATGCATTAACAAATATTAATTAACAATGAGCAATGACCTATTATTTTTTAATTATTAATCATTTATTCGTCTTTGTTAATGTTAGTTGATAAAAATACAATTGTATTTCAGGTGTTAGACAATGTTAGATCAGGTCCATTAAACAATATTAACAAAAAAAACTTTGGATTTTAATAATGCATTAGTATATTCTGACATCATATGCTTTAGAAGTATTTTTCATTGTTAGTTCATGTTAACTAATGTAGTTAGCTGCTAATAAAAGTGTTATTATTGTGTCCATTTACGTTTAGAATTTCTAAAATAATTTATTTTTACAATAAATACCCAACATTTATTCATGATCTGAAAGTAGTTGTATTAGATGCTATTACCAACGGATTGGTTAGAAGTTTTATTTATTATTTATTATTTATATTAATTTTTTTATTTATATATTTATTATTATTATTATTATTATTAAATAATAAAAAAACAAAGCTAATTGATTACAAAGTTAACTTTCTGTTATTGCCATCACACACAAAATCAGAAATCCACCCATTAAACATTATACAAAAATTCAGGTTGATCAAGACAATAATTAGATGTTTCTTTTTTCATAAAATAGCTGAAAATAACCCTAATTAAAGAATCGAATATATTAAGGTGTTCTCTACCTCTATTAAAGAAAACATATTAAAATATATTATAAATTAATAGATTTAGAGGAATCGAGCCGTTTTAGGGGGGTGTGGCAGAGTCTTAACTTTGATAAAGAATATCTCTTTGGTTTTGAGACTTTAGTCTTTGCAACTTCAGGGATCTTATCTATGCACAATCAGCTTGTAACACTCCAAAGAGAAAGGAAAACTTGAAATCGCATCATATGACCCCTTTAACTGCCACAAATTATTGCTCCATATGTTCACTCAACCACTGAGTATGTTCACTTGTGTGTATTTCACAATATATAATCTGAGGAACAAGTTGTAAGAAGTAAAGTGGAACTTTCTGAGACCCCAATTCACCCTAACAGCTGTTCCCTAGGTTTCCTAAAGACAGCAATACTGTTAAACCTGCACCAACATGCCTTCATGTCCTTACAGAAAAGCCATCTTGGGTTTTACAAGAGTACATATTTACGATGACAAAACTATGTAGGCTCTGACAGCGGTGAGCCCAGATTTGAGTAATTTCAGCTGTTTTGCACAGGTCACCTATGCACATGACAATTTTTGGCTCTGTTACTGTGCTGTGGCCCATAAGAATATGAGAATCGCCATACTTTCGTGTTCATCCCTCATGTCTGAATGAAAGTGCTGGGCGCTGGCGCAGTCTTTGATGATCGCAATAAGTTTTCATCTGTCAGCCTTCATGACTCCCCAAAGGTTCTCTCTGGGTTGCTGTCTATTAAATTGGGATTGATTGAAACAATACGAATCATACATTCAACACTGTACTGCAGAAAGGGAGATTTGTTCCTTTTGCTGTCTTTCTATTCTTTTGCTTTAATTTTTTGACAGGCCCTGGGGGCTTGTTACAGTTTCCCAAAATGCATTTCATTGCACTTTAGCAATTTAAGGTGACCGCTGAGGTATTTTGCACCCGGGCTGTACATCCATTCCCATGTTATTAATATGTTATTAATATAGAATCAGGCAGTGGTTTTATGTATAGAATGGTATGAAGGTCAATAAATTATAATTATATAATTGTGTTCTGCTGCTTGGGGTTGGAGCAGAAATATTGAGCAGAATATCCTTACTGATTTATTCTTGTGGATCACATTGCCATTGTGTACGATGATATTGTAACTACTGATATAATTAACAATACACTCAATTTATACACATTATTTAGTAGAATAAACCCTGTTTGTAATTCATAATTGAAACCAGTTTTCTTGTCCCCATTTATCACCATTGCTTTTCACAAACAATGGCAAAGAATTGGTAAGTAACACAATGAATTAAACATGACATTTTGAAGCAGAAAGACAAAAATAGTATTTCCTTGTAATATGTAATACAATATTGCATTTACATTTACATGTAATCATTTAACAGACGCTTTTATCCAAAAGCGACTTACAAATGAGGAGAACAATAGAAGCAATCAGACGAATGAGGGAGCACAAGTATACAAGTGCTGTGACAAGTCTAGCACAGTACACATAGCTAGGTTTTTTTAAAAGAATAGAATAGAATAGGTAAGTGCTAGTATTAGCTTGTCAGGTGCTGCCAAAAAAGATTTTTTTGAAAATGGCCAAAGATTCAGCCATTCGAATTGAGATAGGGAGGTCATTCCACCAGCTGGGCACAGTCCAGGAAAAGGTCAGTGATAGTGATTTTGTGCCTCTTTGGGATGGCACCACAACGCATTGTTCACTTACAGAACGCAAGCTTCTGGAGGGCTCATAAATTTGAACTAGCGAGTCTAGGTATATTGGTGCAGCGCCAGTTGTTGTCTTGTAGGCAAACATCAGTACCTGGAATTTGATGCGAGCAGCTACTGGTAGCCAGTGTAAACTGATGAAGAGAGGTGTAACGTGAGCTTTTTTCGGCTCGTTAAAGACCACTCTCACTGCTGCATTCTGGACCAGTTGCAGAGGCTTGATAGTACATGCGGGAGGGCCCGCCAAGAGAGCATTACAATAGTCCAGTCTGGAGAGAACAAGAGCTTGGACAAGGAGTTGTGCAGCTTGCTCTGATAGGAAGGGTCTAATCTTCCTAATGTTGTATAAGGCAAATCTGCATGGCCGGGCCAACTGATCAACTCCAAGGTTCCTGGCTGTCCTGGAAGGAGTTATGGTTGACGAACACAGCTGTATAGAGATGTTGTGATGAAGTGCTGGGTTGGCTGAGACCACGAGCAGTTCTATCTTAGCAAGGCTGAGTTGAAGGTGATGGTCTTTCATCCAGCTAGAAATGTCTCTCAGACAAGCTGCAATGCGACCAGATACCGTCGGATCATCTGGTTGGAATGAGAATTAGAGTTGAGTGTCATCAGCATATAGCAGTGATAAGAAAAGCCATGCTTCTGAATGACAGATCCGAATGATGACATGTAGATGGAGAAGAGAAGAGGTCCAAGCACTGAGCCTTGAGGAACCCCAGTAGCAATAAGTTGGGACTTAGAAACCTCACCCCTCCAAGACACCCTGAAAGACCTACCTGAGAGGTAAGACTTCAACCATTGGAGTGCGGTTCCTGAGATGCCCATCTTTATGAGGGTGGACAGGAGGATCTGGTGGTTAACTGTGTCAAAAGCAGCAGACAGATCCAGCAAGATGAGTACTGAGGATTTGGAAGCTGCTCTTGTCAATCTCAGGGCTTCAGTAACCGAGAGCATCTCAGTTAAGTGACCGCTTTTGAAGCCAGATTGGTTGTTGTCCATGAGGTTGTTCTGTGCAAGGAACATAGAGAGTTGGTTGAACACAACTCGATCAAGTGTCTTTGCAATGAACGGAAGAAGGGATACCGATCTGTAGTTTTCTAAAAGTGCTGGATTTAGATAGGGTTTCTTAAGCAGTGGGGTTACCCGAGCCTGCTTAAATGCTGTGGGAAATGTACCAGTGTGAAGATAGGTGCTGATAATGCGAGTAAGCACAGGTGTGACTGAAGAAGAAATGGCCTGAAGTATGTGAGTGGGGATAGGATCAAGTGGACAGGTAGTAGGATGACTGGAATGGATAAGTTTGGAAACGTCCATCTCCGAGAGTGGCGAGAAGGAGGAGAGAGAGTGTGTATTGGTCGTTATGAAGTTATCATCGGTTTGTGGTGTGGATAATTGGTCATTGATGTTTCTTGTTTTATTTATGAAGAATATTGCAAAGTATTCAGCTGTAAGAGTTGATGAACGAGGAGGGGGAAGAGGACAGAGAGGATAAGAGAAAGTTTTATAAAGTATGCGAGAGTCAGAACAGTTATTAATTTTGTTGTGGTAGTATGTCGTTTTAGCAGTGGAGACATTTGCATTGAAGGAAGAGAGGAGTGACTGATACACACTAAGGTCGGTCGAGTTTTTTGATTTGCACCTCCTTCCTCTCTGCAGCCCTGAGTCTGGAGCGATGTTCATGGAGAACATTGGACAGCCAGGGGGCAGAGGGGGTAGTACGTGCTGGTCTGGATGAAAGGGGGCAAAAGTTGTCTAAGCAAGATGTTAGAGTGGAACAGAGAGTGTCAGTAGCACAGTTTGTGTCCACTGCTGAAAACTGAGAGGGTGAAGGAAGTGAGGATGAAACCATAGAGGACAGGCGAAAGGGAGAGAGCGTAGGTTACACCGAAAGGTGACCTGTGGAGGAGTGTGTGCTATGTCAGGAGTTAGTGTGAGGTTAGAAGTGATGAGGAAGTGGTCTGAGGTGTGTGATGGTGTAAATAAAGTGTTGTCAGTGGAGCAATAACGTGTGTAGATGAGGTCCAGTTGTTTACCTGATTTGTGAGTTGCTATAGTAGACACTCGCTTGAGATCAAATGAGGCGAGCAGAGTTTTGAAGTCAGCAGCCTGGGTTTTTTTTAGGTGGGCGTTGAAGTCACCGAGCAGTACCAGAGGAGTACCGTCGTCAGGAAAGTTTGATAGTAACACATCCAACTCCTCCAAGATGTTACCCAGTTGAGCTGGGGGACGATAAACAACTGCAAAGTGGATTTTAACAGGGTGGGTAATAGTAATTGCATGTGGTTCAAATGAACTGTTGGCTGTAATAGATGGTAGAAGATCAAATTTCCATTCATTTGAGATAAGTAGACCAGCATCTCCACCCCTCCCAATCGTGCGAGGGGTGTGGGAAAAAATGAAATTAGTGGAGAGGGCTGCAGGAGTGGCAGTGTCCTCGGGTTTGATCCAAGTCTCAGTTAGGGCCATGAGGTTGAGACTGGAATGAGTAGCAATAGAAATAAATTCTGCTTTGTTTACAGCAGACTGGCAGTTACAGAGACCAAATGGAATAGAGAGTAAAGTAGTAGAGGACAAAAGGACAGGCCGTAGAGTATTAGGATTGGCCTGCCTCCAACGTACAGTGCATGCTTTCCGAGTGTTAGTAGTAGTAGAGATTTGAAAGCACATAGTGAGTACAATTGTCTAAACAAGTATATGAGAACAAGCTGTACAAAAAGTAAAGAAAGGGAAGAAAAGCAATACTCAAGTGCTTTGTCTGTGTCCTTGCTCGGTGGAGTCGCGCAGGTAGAGTCGATGGTCTTTACACTCGTCGGTTTTCGCACGAAAGCTGCCGTGACACTAACCTATTTTATACTCGCCTGATTACTCATTATTGAAGTCAGCTGGCGAGGCTTTACTACTTAGCAAACCGAAACTGGAAAGTCACGTGATATGCACGAGAACAAACGCGACTAGAGCACGCGTTTACCATGGTAAACACAGTAATCAAAACAATGTTTCCTAACAATGACAAACGCACTAAAATCTAATGAGAACAGAAAATAAAACACTTACAAACTGCTGTCCTCTTCTGCTGCTCGACTGCTTCTTCTAGCAAGTGCTTGCAAACTGTTAAATAAGTTCTTTTACTGGCTTTGGCCATGCCTTACTACTTAGCAAACCGGAACTGGAAAGTCACGTGATATGCACGAGAACAAACGCGACTAGAGCACGCGTTTACCATGGTAAACACAGTAATCAAAACAATGTTTCCTAACAATGACAAACGCACTAAAATCTAATGAGAACAGAAAATAAAACACTTACAAACTGCTGTCCTCTTCTGCTGCTCGACTGCTTCTTCTAGCAAGTGCTTGCAAACTGTTAAATAAGTACTTTTACTGGCTTTGGCCATGCCTTACTACTTAGCAAACCGGAACTGGAAAGTCACGTGATATGCACGAGAACAAACGCGACTAGAGCACGCGTTTACCATGGTAAACACAGTAATCAAAACAATGTTTCCTAACAATGACAAACGCACTAAAATCTAATGAGAACAGAAAATAAAACACTTACAAACTGCTGTCCTCTTCTGCTGCTCGACTGCTTCTTCTAGCAAGTGCTTGCAAACTGTTAAATAAGTACTTTTACTGGCTTTGGCCATGCCTTACTACTTAGCAAACCGGAACTGGAAAGTCACGTGATATGCACGAGAACAAACGCGACTAGAGCACGCGTTTACCACGGTAAACACAGTAATCAAAACAATGTTTCCTAGCAACGACAAATACAATTTGCTTTTGTATCAGCATTCAGTGAGCTTGCTGCAACATTCAAATATTCACTAAGTACTTGCTGTTCACCTAGTACTCGCACATCAGAAACCCTCCACCTCCCGAGCTCCACCTGCATAAATCTGCTACGAGGTGATTTTATGTATGTAATATATGGGGATTGTTTTTAATGTTACATGTGCAGCAGCAGTATTTCTTACATGCTCACAACAGCATATCTGTAGATACTGTATATTGGAAGTAGCAAGTCTTAGTACTTGCTCTGCTGCAGCAGCAGCAGCGTTGCAGATCTATTCCACTAAGACCAAACACAATAACACTGTCATGGACATTACCATACTAAACTCTCCGAGAGTTTTCATGACAGAATAGCATCACTAAATCAACCTAAATACCTTTTGGTACCAAAACCAAAAATGCCTCTATGAGGTAACATTTTCAGGTTACCACTATTTAGTGTATATTAAGCAATTAACTGTCCAAAAACATTACATTAATTTCTCACTTAAGTATATTCTTTTTAAGTATAGTATTTCCATAATAAACTCATGCTAAAGTGTACATATTTTTCACAAGTTTCTCTAACAGAATTTGAGAATGCCACTTGTTTGCATGTATATTGGCCTTATGTCACCTTGAGAATGACTGTACGTGCTTATATCAAAGTACAATAATAGGAGGGAACAGTACAATCCTATGAAAGAATTTGATGAAATGATTTCCGAGAAGAGATTTTAAGGATTTAAAAGTTTAAGGATGACTAGAACCGTAACTCTGAGATACAGCATCTGCTCCAGATACCCATCTCTTTTAAGTCCCTTGTGTTGATTTGCAGAAAAGCCTTGCGAAATATCCAACAGAGGTTAATCTCTGATTAGAAAAGGTATGTCCACGCTTGAGTCATTGAGAATGAGGGAAAAGAGAGAAACGAGGAGGAATAAATGGAGAGGGCACCTCTGAGCAAGAATTGCCCCCTGCAGTGGCCTGATGTCAGGTGTGGGAAAGCAGATGAAAGTGGGGCAGGGGCGCCGTGGCGGCCTTTGATCTAGCCTTTTGTGTGCTAAACACGGCTGCATGCCAGCTCCTCTCTGAAGGTGCAGCCTTTGAGTGCTCTCCCATGCGCTTGCTATGCCAGTCTGTATGCCAACCTGCTGTCTTGTGCCTTCACAGAAGTGTCTGAAGTATCTTGTCCACCTTCTGCCGCTCTCTTTTTCCCCTTGAAGAGTCTGCGCGGAGCACGGAGACATCGCAATGATTGTTAAAAGATGGTGCTCGCATTCCGGAGGCGCATGTCATGCTGAGTCAGGCCTATCCTTTATCCTTTCTGCTTCACTATCATAGCTGACTTCCAGCAGCGCTGTGATAATGATATGCATGTTCAATTTTTTATGTCTGCTATGGCTTTGAAATGCGCCCGTTGTTAACCCGTTTAATCTCAATGGTCGCATTTGTGACCGCCATTTAGTTTGGAGTTTGAAGAGTCTAAAAGATTTTATGTATTTCACACCTGTCAACTATAAATGAAAGCACAGACTGTATTGAATTTGTGTGAACATTTTTACATGGCCAGGGTCGAGGAGGTCTATAATACCTGAGGGAAACCATTCGTTAGCATTCCCATTCATCTCAACAGCAGTGACCTGGCTGGTGCAGGACTGCCTGGAAGTATGTGATTTGAAATCAATCATGTTTTCTCATGGGCTCTCAGTTCAGGTTTTTTTTAGCCTGTGTGACTAATCAGTAATCAGCTGAAAAAAAAAAATAATCAAGTTTTTGTCAGCTGGCATACATTTTCTGTAAATTTTGCACAAAAA
>NW_015505277.1:2581771-2583241 GCF_001515645.1 Sinocyclocheilus grahami | reverse complement strand
TAATGATATGACGTTAGCAAACTTTAGCGATTTTTTGCAAACATTTCTTTGAGTAACATGACCGTAAATATGAACTCACGATTGAAAGTAACATGAAACAAATGATTACTTTTCGTTAAAATATTTATTAATGCCAAATACGCTTACATTTATGTGTCTTTTTGTTCGCTCGGGCAGCCATGAAGCCGGTTTACGCTGGGATACATAATTCATACCCCTTCGTTAGAAGTGTGGTCCCGAAAAATCTTCGTTTGAAGGGCTATCTGGGCCTTCTCCTACCCCTACCCCTCCAACCAAAAGAGAATCGAGACACCCCTACCCCTTCACGTGAACGCGCGAAACGGAGGGGTAGGGGAAAGGGGAAGGGCTAAGTGGTAGAATTGGGATTGGGCCTTATTGTGGTTTTGTTTACAAATGTTATTTATAGACAATTCATTTCATTGCTATTACTTCCTCCCAAATAAAGAAATAGTTCATCCAAAAAATAACATTTGCTGAAAATGTATTTATCCTGAGGCCATCCAAACTGTCAATAAGTTTAATTTTAAGATTTAAAAGTTAAAATTTAGCATTACATCACTTGCTCACCAATGGATCCTCTGCAGTGAATGGGTGCCGTCAGAATGAGAGTCCAAACAGCTGATAAAAAACATCACAATAATCCACACCACTCCAGTCCATCAATGAGCATCTTGTGAAGTGAAATGCTGCATGTTTGTAAGAAACAATTCATCATGAAGGCGTATACTCTCGCTTCTGGTCAAAAACAGTGCTTGATCTATACATGTTTCTCTTCTGATTCAGACGAGATGACATTTTCACTGGAGAAAGCGGTATTATGGATAGAGCACTTGTTTTAGCCGAAAACAATGGTTTGAAGTTAAAAACATCTTGATGGATTTGTTTCTTACAAACATGCAATTGATTAGCTGGAGTCGTGAGGATTACTCGTGGATTATATATGGTATATGGAATATGGAATATTGGGTATATGGAAAGGCTTAGCCAGTACATACTTCAAAATTTCTCCCTTGTTATTTTAGTATCATTTATATAATATTACATTTCGATAATATATAAAATTATATTTTATTTTTATAATCTTTTTCTTATTTAAATTTTGTTTTGTTAGTTTAAAAAAAATTATATATATATATATGTATATGTGTGTGTGTGTGTGTGTGTGTGTTTATATTATATATATATATATACACACAAAAAATTGTAATGGTTTTATTTTTATTTATGTATTTGTTTTGTTTTGTTTTAGTCCACAAAAATATACCCTGGTTCCATGGAAAAAGACACTGTACTCCATACAGTCTCAAATATAACAAATTAAAAAAATGTGCTAAAATAAATACAATTCTAATTACCATTGTGCATAATTGCCATATGTAGCTTCCTCTGGTATCAGCTTGCAACGTGTGCTGGTGTTTCCTGCAGGCAACAACAATAAATAAATAACTA
>NW_015505277.1:2581118-2581761 GCF_001515645.1 Sinocyclocheilus grahami | reverse complement strand
ATGGACTATTTTGTCGATGTTCTTGGTACCTTTCTGGACCTTGAACGTGGAAGGACCCTTGCTGTCTATGCAGGGTCAGAAAGTTCTCGGGATTTCATCAAAAATATCGTAATTTGGGTTCTGAAGATGAATAAAGGTCTTACGGGTTTGGAACAACATGAGGTTGAGTAATTAATCGCAGAATTATTGTTTTCTTTTTTGGTGAACTATCCCTTTAAGAAATTTGGTTAGAATAAAATATAACTATAATTACAGATATTCATAATAATATTATAGATACAAAATTGTTTGATCCCCACCTTATTTTTCAAGACGGAAGCAAGCTATTTCCTGTGAATGTGTGAACTTCCAATTATTTCGCCATTGTATAAATAACTAGAAGAACAATGTGCATTAAACAGTAAAACTATTTGAACTACAAACCAGTATGGTTGTGATTATGAGAATAAAGTAAAATAATATGATACAGTAACAAATGCCAGTTTGCAGTATCAAGCAACCTAACAGTCTGTTTTTGTACAGCTAAAATGACTGGAAGAGGCTGATAGCAGAAGCCTCGCACATTCACAGTAAAAATTGCATACTTGCTCTTATGTAAAAATAAGGGGAATTTCAAGAGTTAACTCCTGTCATAAAAAAAAAA
>NW_015505277.1:2578706-2579668 GCF_001515645.1 Sinocyclocheilus grahami | reverse complement strand
TCATGTACAAAAGCATGCTTTTTGCAATGCTTTTGCATTTGAGAATAAGACTATAATTGAGTTCACAATGCACATAAACCCTAGATTTCTTGAGTAATGAAATCTGATCCATTTGTTCAGACAGCATGGCCAATATATAATATATCTAGTGGTTGCTGTAATAATGTGTGACGCCAAGAGACGGGGTCATACAACAGCTGAAAGCAGCGGTCAGTGTGGGAAAAGAGAGCAGAAAAAGCTCATCTTGTCCATTGCAACAACTTGTGATGCTGACTTTAAGGTGCACTGTACAATATGAGGCATTACTTTATTTATAACTGCTCACTCAAAGCTGTACAGCGTAAATACTGTAAGTGAATTAAGACACTGCTAGACACTACTGGGTTGTGAGTAATGTTGCAGTCATGCCACATTCAAAAATCTGAATTTTTATTCATATTTCATGTGTGTGTGTGTGTGTGTGTTTTCAGTTGGATATGCAAAAAAACAAACAAACATAAAACAGATTTTAGCTGCCTATCTCTTTTATGCCCCAGGGGTTGATTTTGATCAAAACTAACAAATTTAGTCAAGCTTTTATTGTTTCTGTCATAGAAAGTTATGATTTTCCCCCTATACTTTGCTGTTAATGCCTGTATAAAACATATTGTTTTACCCTTTTCCTAGATCCAGACTTTATGAATATTAATATTATGTTTAAGCATCATGATAATCTAAATAGTCAAACAAACAGAAACTATTTCAATTTGCTGTGTAAAAATTATTACATTATTGCATTAATTTTTACATAAATTACAGTACAACCATCCCTCAGCAGTGTCCTTTCAATTCTCCTGTGATGCATGTATAGTACATTGTTAGACATAAATAATGGACAAATTAATATTAATGCAGAATCTTACAAATAAAGTTGTATTATTGGCATTGATGGTTCCATAAAGAACCTTTAACATCCATGAAAT
>NW_015505277.1:2577780-2578696 GCF_001515645.1 Sinocyclocheilus grahami | reverse complement strand
AAAAAAAAAACAAAAAACACATGCACACAAACACAATAACTCCTTTTTCTGTTGTTAAGAGCCTGTTTCTAATCAGAAGGACATAGTCAATTAGTTGCGGAGGGCGTATGCATAGTGATTCAGGTTTCATGTTTGTTTTATAATTTCTCTTATTTCATTGGTGTCGCCATAAAATTGAGTATCAGATATGAAGTTAATTCACCATGACCGAAGACTGTATTTCTCCAAGAGACGGGTTATAGTTAGAGTATATATTGCGGGCACATCAATAACATAGCAGCCGAGTTGGTCATCAGCAGTAGAGCTGCTGGCGGCATGTGCCAAACACTCTTTTCATTTGCGTGCATGTGTGAACTGCAGTCTGAGGATGGATTATATAATACGTCAGGAACCGGAACACGATGATTCCCCAAAAGTTCTGCTGCAACATATTGGCTTGCTTCTTTCTCTGATTCATTCAGAATTGATCGGTTTTGCAAACAGAAAACTCCAGCGGTGAGAACTACTTAAAAAAAAAAAAGAACTACGCCGCTTGCACCTGACGAGACAAGATGCAGCGTACAGGAAATGTTGTGATTTTCCAATTTATTAGTCAGTGCAATCTTCCAAAGCAAATAGTGTAAACACATACATTTTAATATAAGAGCGACATAAAGAAGAAAGGGTTTTTGAGACATGCTACATGCCGAGTTTCACTCTTGAATGCGTGTTTATAGGTGTTGGGCGGAAGAGGTCAGTTCTAGTCTCGAGTGAATTCTTTTAAGTGCTTCTTTTTCCCATTATGCATTTTACTCTGAGTGTAATGGATTAGTTATTAGGCTGACACCTGTGAACTTCGCAACCAAGGCTTTTTGGAAATATTTTACTCTGCTTGCATTTCTGCAAAACCTAACAAAACATTGTTCTGGCTATATTT
>NW_015505277.1:2575301-2576178 GCF_001515645.1 Sinocyclocheilus grahami | reverse complement strand
AAAGGTTATTTGAGGAAACTAAAATGGTTCTTCTATGGCTTCTCATTTTGGAACCTTTATTTCTAAGAGTGCTTAGTAGAAGAAACATCCATGCATGAGGTTAAGATACAGTTTATATGCAAGACTGGGAGCAAGCTGAGTGTGTTTGAGGTTTGTAATGATCTCAGCACACACAGGACTGCAGCCGGACCCTCACAGAGAGCGACTGAAACGGCATCTGCCTCAAACGTTAAGAGCAGACCCCCAGGAAGAACACCTTCAATTTAAATTAAATGCCAGGTTTAATGTCTCCGAGTCATCTGGCATTGATATTTAAGCTGATCTTTTTCATTTTCCAGACAAAAGGCAGGGCTACATTTACAGAAAGCATCTACAATAGCATCAGCAATCAGTCACTTGCAATGCTTCCTCCAATATTCCTCAAATTAATGTGCACATCACAATCAGGAAGGAAGCAGGCAAGCGTGCACTTCTGACACCTGGAAATGACATGCGCTTGCATCCTGGCATATGAGGGCTTTCTTAAAGATGCATATTTCATGTAAATGGAAAATGTATGAGGACAGGAACCTCGGTTCAAAGTGGACGACCGCAGCATGTGTGCGAGCGGCCATTTAAACTCCGCTGCTGGCCTGACGTATCACGTGAGGAGCAAACAACGTACGGAGCAGCTTGCCAAATGAGAGAATTATGAGGATGAAATTCCACAAGACTATATACAGATTTAAGCAGTAACTGAGGAAGGTCAGGGAAGGGTGACAGATGAGTGCGTGTGTTGGTGAGATGAGCCAGCTTTCCAAACATTCACTGGGTTTGTGTAGGGGGATTTGAGTATTGAGTATATTTAGGCCCAATCCCAATTCAATTTTACACCCCT
>NW_015505277.1:2573170-2573486 GCF_001515645.1 Sinocyclocheilus grahami | reverse complement strand
GTGTGCTGGTGTTTCCTGCAGGCAACAACAATAAATAAATAACTAAACAAACATACACAGCATCAAATTGGAACTAATTTATCATAAATACAACTACACAACCATTTCGGTTTATATAACTCAAGTCTGTATTCTACACATCCCTTCATCACAGCTGACTAATGTGAGAAGCTATGAACTCAGTGAACTCTGAACAACCATCTATTTCTGGTGCCCTGTAGTAAAATGAAGGTGTCTGTACATTTGCGATTTCACAACAGCTTCGATTGTGGCTAATCCAATCACATTTTAGAAAGTGGTTTTGCCTACATCTCTG
>NW_015505277.1:2522503-2573160 GCF_001515645.1 Sinocyclocheilus grahami | reverse complement strand
ATCATTTAAAGGCAGCCAGAATGAGATGAGCAACTGTCAGACTCCTCCAAGCGTGGCCAACATTGTCATCTCTCCCAACCTATCCTCATGTGCGCTGATGTGCATCTCGGAATGACAAGATCTTCCTGTCTTCCTGTCTTTCCCTCCCTCTGGAGTCAGTCAGTATCTGGGAGGCATCAGTCTTGGATCACTACGCTCAATCAAAACCTGGTCAAGGAAGAGCCGCATAATGTGACAGAGGCAATGTCTCTTTGATGCCGTCTCGTCAGCCTAGTGCCAAGAGAACCAGACACTCTGAGTCTAAATGGATGATTGGGAAGAAGTAGAGAAAAAAGAGCAAGAGAGGGAAAGGCACGTAGATAGACACTCTCGGCTGTATTAAATCCCGGCGTTGACCTGTAGGTTGGCTCTGTTTGATTAATTGGCCTTAGTTTTAATTAGCGGGCCCTTGAAGACTGCCCGAATCGAATGAAAACACTCAACATAAAGTAATGAAATAAAACCCCGAAATGGAGGTATCACAGTCTCGTACGATAATATCAGCTCATTACATGTTGATTGTTTTACCTGCAATCCTATCTCCGCTCATTGCCCTCCATTATAAGGCAGTTAAGGCAATTGAGGGGAAATCAGAGCGGAGACAAACAGATAATAATTTTTTTTGTGGTTATGTAATGTCATTTAAAGGCTAATGCAATTTATAATAAACCTGATCCATGTCGTAAATTCACAGATGTGCTCTGGAGGTGGTGTCTTAATTTTCTGCGTCTCCATTTTGTATACACACTGCCCTCTAGTGTGTCTGACGGTGCGGTCGGCGCTGGTGGAGAGCTGTCGGAGTGAATGCCAATGCATCTTCTGCAACTCCTGAGGATTTGACAGTTAAGGCTGTTTTGTACGTGCCACTCAAGAATGATGTGAAAGAACCGCAAACGAAGCCACACTGCTCTTAAAAAACCATGTTGACACCACAAGTATTAGGCACTACTCTGTGACCCTTTTAAGACAGAAGAGAGCTAATCAATATATATAATTTGATATATATATACACTTTTTTTTTTTTTTATTCTAACCACACACTTACATATATATAAATAGCACAGATATACATAATATTTCTTCCTTAATTTTATAATTTAATAAATTAAGTGTTTTTTATTTATTTATTTCCCATACACTAAAATATTAAACAAACAATTACATAAAAATATTTTAAATAAATAAATATACACACACACACACACACACATTTGGTATAATTTGCCTAGTAACTATATAATGAACAAATTGTAGGCAAATGAAAGAGTAATTAGCGTGCAATGTGATTATATAAGTGTAACAATCTATTAAATCATATCCAGATGCTCTTGCAGTCATGTTAACAAACCATCCATTTCCTGTATGGTCAACTAATTTCACCCTATAAATCCATTATCATTTTGTTAAGGAAAAATAGCTCATTTTCAAAATTAAGTAAACAGACTCAAAAAGGGCAGGAAAACAGAAAAAAAATGGAAAGTGGCAATTAATGAAACTAAAGAGACGTGTATTTTAATTTTTCGAAAGATACAACAAAAGGTCATCTGAGGATGCAGTGAATGAGGAAACCTGAAACCGCATTTACGTCACAACGTGCCTCTCTTTCCTCTAATGGCTGTGAGTGTGTTCTTTCGCTCAGGGAGAAGAATTCAAACTTCACCACTATTATGTCATTGTGTACTTAAGGCCTTTTCCAAACAACAATCAGCACACATAATTCAAAACATCAAAACATTTTTTTAGTTGCCAAGAAGTGACATTTTATGGAACTATGTTACCATTTCAAAGGCAAATGAAACCAAACTTTAGGGAAGCTAGGCTTCGATTGCATAACAGAACTCTCTCTTTTGCAGATTTCGATATTTTGCTTCCTTCAGTCGGGTTAAAATGTGGCACACGTCTTCTGGCTTTCTTTTACTCATCTTTGGCTAAAAATTTAATAGCTCAAACACCACAAAATAACTCAACAGCCTCACCCATTTTCACACCTCTGTTTGCTTCTCATTAACATGTGCATGTTATATAACAGATCTCGTTATGTATTGGTTCAGAGCTTCATCTATATGGACACTTTTGGCCCTGTGAACATTAACTCTCTTATGTGTCAATCAACAATGTCCAACACTGTACATACACATCACATTGATGCATATACACAGACTGATTTAAAAAAGGAAAGAAATATTTTAATAAAAATAATTAAACAATCATTTGATATTATGTAACAACACTTATTTTATTTGAAATATTTGTCTTTGCTTAACTGATTATAACATTTATTTATTTATTTTTTTCTGGTGCCGTGACCTGGACCTGAACCAGGGTTGCTGTGGTTATGAAATGTTTTCATGTTTTAACATTACAAATCTGCATCTAGGACAAAATGCTAAAATAAATGAAGTCATGGTAAAACAAGTTTCCAAAACAGCTTTAAAAGTAAACCAACTTATGTGAAAAAAAAAATGTCAGGTTTACTAAAAATCTACCCCTCAGACATGAAAGTGTCTGTCGTTGAAGAAAGACCCGAATCTGAGGTGAATCTGAGGGTTTGGGTTATGCATATGTCTGTGATTTTCTATTCTCTATTCTGATGAAAAGGGAAAAAACATGTTTCTTTGAAGGTCAATGCTAACATAGTAAATCTGTGTGTCTGATCCACTTGGCTTTTTGCTTCATTTGTTTCCTTCAGCTCATTGATTTTAATTTGGAAATGGAGCTTTACTACGTTTAGTTCTGTCTGTAAAAGAAAAAGGTCACTTGAGGATACGGTGACACGAGACAGAACTGGAAGCGTTTGCCTCTCTTACCACAACGATTTCCAAGATGGAAAAGACTGTACGAAACACTTATTGCTCAATCAAGACAGAATGTTCCAGGCTCCTGTGCAATCCCGCTTTACACACAGTTATAATCTCCAACTGAAGGGCCGCTATTTTCTTCATTTCTTTTCTTTATATGGACAAGGAAAACGTTAGCTGAACTTGCCACCGGAGTGTAAATGAGATCAAGATGGATTTTGATATCTGCTTTCTGTTTGCAGCGCAGTAAACCGCAAGTTTTCGAGCCACTGAAAGCCAAGTCCAAGACATGAGGGGCAACATTAAATGAGATTTCCTGTAGCAAAGCACTGGTTGTGGCTAAAGGCATTAAACCAGATCAAATCTTATAAACCTCTGCTAGTAAGATTTGATGTGCATTACTGACAGTGAGAAATGGTCTGTTTGAAATATAATACAGCACTTTAAGCGTGGTAGATAGCTAGGCGGTTATAAGAAATGTTGAAAGTGTTTTCAAGAACTTGACAGCATTTTATCAGACAGTTGTCACTGTGGCGAGTTTGCGCTTTGGCTCTGAATTCTCTCAAATAAAACCTTTACAATAGAAGATAAAGTCAGAGTATGACATTTAAGTCACTGTAGACTTGCTGTAAATGTTTTCCTGTGGGATACAGTGCATTATTGAATCTAATTGAGAACAAATTCGATGACTCATGCGGAGAACTGATGGAAATGTAGAGTCACTTTCAAGCTCTAGAGAAAAGAGGCCGGCCAATTTTGTTAACAAAGTGCTAAAGTGTTATATGAAAGCACAGCCTTATCATGTCACCTTCAAATGGCGGTCATGTCTAAGCACATTTAGAATTCAAAGTCTTTCAAATAAAAAGTTGAAATTAGTTACAAGGTCAAGATATACCAAATACTGCATTCTTATGTGATAAGGATGTCTCTTAAAAATAGTGCTTGCCCCGTGCATATTTTAAACGATATTGCATACAGTAAGGTAATAGAAGGCATAAAAGACTAGTACACCTTTTATGATGAACATTTCAGTGGTTTCTATTCATTTGGGCCAGCTTTTCTTATCTTTGTTCATATTAACAAGCATAATTGAGTGTCCTCAGGCGATGTTAAATTCTAGGTCCAAAAGGAACAGTCACGTAAAGACGAATTACAGGATAACAAGAAGAGGAAGAAGAAAATGTCATGTAAAATGACCCTCCCCGTCTCAGGGGGTAATTGACTAAGAATGATTAACGCACAGTGTTATTTATTTGAACACTGTTTATTGTTTCAGTGTTTCACAGGGAATTATGCAAATTATGGAAGGATACAAACATGCCTCAAAATTTGTGTGGCACTATGCCCCAGCTTGCACTATATGCAAAAATCCCATTATGCGTCAGTAGGCGCGTTTCCATTACAGAGTTGTGCAAAACTTTGGTGATATTTTATAAATGTCGATAAAAAAGTATTGCGAAAAGATGGTGTTTCCATTAACCGATGTTACGCGACTAAAACGTAATTTTTTCCTCTCGCGATAAGTCATGGCAATGCATTTTAATGGGATTTTGACAGATTTTGGCTACACTAGCCATTATATTTAATCGAAGGAGGCGTATGCGTGTATCTTGACAGAAGCAGTGCGGAAAGCAGCTTCTGGGACATGCCGTGGCGCAACTGGTAACACGAGCATTGACTAGAGTGGCCGCGATCAGCTCCGGTGGCCGTTTCGGAGCCGTAACGAGCCGCAGACATGTGTAGTGTAAATAGTCTAAGCATTAATGGCTTTTTACGTATGCCATGTGACCTGTTAATGCGAACAAAACATTTCCATTGCAGTTTTGCGAAATATTCCTTTTTCGAATTGTCTGAAAAACCACCTCATGCGAGCGTAAAAACTTGTTTGTGATATATAGGCATTTTTGCGAAATTGACGTTTCCATTAGGCGTATTTTCAATTCGCAATTTCAATTTGCGCAATTTGTAGGGTAATGGAAACACAGCTAATGACAAACAGGAATGTTCATGATATTTAAAAAAAATTATAATAATAATAATAAATACAATAAATTAATAATAATAATACATGTATCTTATTACAATAATAAATAATTTTGAAAGATGCACCACCTGACATTTAGCAACTTGAACCAGTATTTTAGTAGGTTTATTGATCTTGACATACTTGCGTGCCAAAAAAATTGCATACTGACAAGTAGCTACTACATTTGATTAAAAACAAACTTTGTAATGTTAAAAAGTATGTTTTATATAATATAAATGTGTGTAGTATGAATGTAATCCAGTCATACCACAGTCATCATGTTGTCATTATAATGAGACTTATAGCGTCAGATGCCTCGCTTCACTGCCATTCACAACTCCTCTCCCATGGCCTCATGGGATAGTAAAGTGTCCATCAGATACAGGCAATCATATTCCTGAAGTGGTAAGTCATCTGGGACTTTTTGCCTACTGTTCTATGAATTCTAGCAACTTGAACCTGCTACTCATTTCACATGTTGTTTCTTCTACATAACATGGCCTTTGCCAACAAACTGGATGCTGTTAGAGGGGTTTTGGGACCTTATATCATTAAGAACTAACTTGGCCAAGTTGGAAAATCAACTAAACCAGTATAAACTAGCTAAGCAGGGCTATATCAAACATACAGGAACACCACTTAAAAGTTGTCAAAAGATGTGCAACTGATTGACATCTTTGTAATCAATATGCAAGTTAAGACTGTGATTCAGTGTGATGAAATCTTGAAAACCTGACATAGCTAAATTTGAATTTGGAGTCATAAGACCACTCTGAATGATTTGACTGATGGGATAACACTGTTTTTTAAGCTGCATGGAGACCTTAGCTGGCCGGGGAAGTTTAGAAGCAACACTTCATGAGGGTTAGACCATGAAGGGGGATTCCCCATTACACCCCAACAACTGTTTCTGGAGACAGACAGATGAAGAGGGTCACCCACATTCGGACAGCTGGCTGGTCATATCCGATAAGCAGGGGATGTTGAGAGTTGAGTCATGTTGCTCTGATGAATATCAAACTCTATATTCAGCATCCATGTTTACATATACAGCCTACATCCAGACAGAAATGGATCAGCATTTTGGATATCAGAAATACTTTGGACAGGTGGTCATTGGTGGATATCACATACTGCATAGTAATGGTTGATATGCTGACATTTATAAGACTGCTAGAACACTTCAGCTTGAGCCCCAAGGCAAATCAGCCAAGCAAGTCCCTTCTATGCTCAATCACCTTTTTCAATCACATCTTATTTCCCCTTGTTTCCCAGACAGCACTGATTGAATATAATTTACGTGTTGTACAGGACATGCACACCTAGATATGAGTCACGCTTCCCCTATGACCCGAAACCTACTGTGAAGAACCACCTGGAAGAACAAGATAAAACCACGCATCCTCATGGCTCTGGTACACTGTTTTCTGCAAAAGGTGTAACATATAAATTCAATTTGCAATATGAACTGTCCTGCCCGTCTCCAACATGGATTTGCATTTTAAAAAACCACCTTATCGGATCCACAAACTGCAGACTCTAATGGCTTCTGGTGGTGATTGCATTATTAATGGTATGTGGTTAAATTTATCCCGTCTCCTGCTAAATCCCATGAATATGCCTGAGATAATGACCAGCAGGAATTGCTGAGCCACCAACTAACTCGCAGTTTCTCGTTGTCCCTGTTGGGCCAGGGGTTAATGACATAATTTCCATTCAGTCAGGCTGCTGTACTCTTCCTGGTAGTCAGGTGATGAGAGGGAAAGCACGTGTGAGAGCGAGCGTGCCTGTATAACCATAAGCTGAATCAGAAAGAGCTGGCAGCAGCTCTCTGATCCTGGAAGTGTCACCAGATACACAGAGAGTGACTCACCAGAGGAGCGAGCGAGATAAAACGAGGGCTTTGGGGGGATGGTGGTACTCAGGGGAATAGTATGCCAACCCCGGCTGCTGGGAATTTATCCCATAGAGAGCTGGGTCAGAGAGTGTTTAAAGGGTTCTGACCAAGGAAAAAGGCAATTTAAAGGAAGGTTGTGCTTCTTAATGTGTAGCAAAAGTCAAATCTAGAATAACGAGACCAAGTGAGTCATTAAAGGACATGTTCATCCGGAAATTCTGTCATCATGCCATCTCTTTCCAAAAAAGTTTATTTTAATAAGTATACTTAAGTAAAGTTCAAGTATATTTTAAGTATACTTTATGTACCAAGTGAACAAATATCAGTGTACAAGTAGTACACTTGTACGTGTACTATTTCAATATTCCTTGGGACTAAATTGGCTCACTTTCTAGTATATAAAAGTACACTTTTAAGTATAACAGTAGCAAACTTTGAGTACACAACTAGTTTACCTCTGTGTTTAGTTTGTACTGTAACTATACTAGAAGTGAAATTAAAGGTATACTGATAGTTTACTAATTAAATATGTGTAGCATTTTTAGTACTAGTTTAGTAGTTGTATACTGCAAATATACTCGTAAGTTTTCTTTAAGTGTACTACTATGTCCCTATTTATAAATTTGTACATATTTTGTTACATGAAAATCTGAACTTACAAAACATCAAAAAGAAAGAACAGGGAATCTGCTTGTAAACAATAACATTTTATTCCAGCTTCATGCATTTTTTTAATAAACACTTGAATGTGGGTAAGTTTCATAAATAAATAAAAATGTAAAAATAAATAAACAGCATTTTAAACAAAACGCTGAAAAAAAGACTATGAATTGGATTCAGAATGATAATCAAAATGTAGATGGAGCTGATCAACACCCCAAAGCTTGATAATCATTATTACCTCTTCATGGGCCAACATTTTATTCCATAAAGTTACACAGTTTTGATGCCGTTTTATGTCTGATGATCATGTTAGATTACGTGTGGAAGTAAACGATAACTGAGGAAGTTCACTTCCAGAGACAATCCAAAGAAATGACGTAGGGATGGCTGGGCGTATGGTGAAGGATCTGTCCATGTGAGAGATGTGTGGTGGACAGTGTTAGTTGGTGACTCACAAGGAGTGCCCCGGTGGGCTAAAAGTGATGTTGTAACAGTCAGGTTCACACCCTTCCTTCTCTTTTGCTGGTCACACCCTGTGGAGATACACTGACTATCCCAGCACTGTAAATAACCTTTGTGCTCTCAGCCAAACCACTTCTAAACACAGAAAGAGAGAGGAGCACTCACACAATATGACTTCGTGTTAGTCAAGATACTTGGAAAATAAGAGTGAAAATGCTTGCCTTGGTGGAAATCTCAAGTAGAAAGCGGCTGCCCTCTGTAATTTATTGTGTTTGTTCCATTTGGGCTCTGGCTGGAAAGGTTATGTAACTATACTCAGCAACTCTTTAAGAGGTTTCCTCAGGGGCAACGTTCCTTAGTTTCATTTTATTTCCATCTGATTAATTTTCATTTTCAATTAAAGGTGCAAGAACTCACGTAACATGGAAGAGGGGACAAACATGCTCCAACTGCTTATGAGATTTACATATTTGGTAGGTGTGTGTGTGTGTGTGTGCACTGTGCAGATTGCTTCTGAATTATTGTTGTTTGCCAATATTTATATTTGCCTAGTCTATATTAGACAAATGGCAGCAGAGAATGATGATTTATCTAGTTAATTATAGGTAGAAATTTCCAGTTCAGTAGCATGAACAGACACATTTGGAATTCCAAAAACTAAGAAGGACAAAAAAGTACTGCATAAAGATAATCAATAAATAGGCTGCGTGAATAAGCATGTTCCTGGGTTTTACCCTTTGGTGATACATAAACACAATGACACTGCTTCTTTGCACTATTGCTACTTTTGCAATTTCGAATTCTAAGGCGGGATCTTAACTCAAAAGGAACCTCCTAAGTGACTGATATGGAGCACTATTCATACATGTAGGCAGCAGACATAATACAAACGGTGCTTGTTAGATATTTGGTCAAATAGTATTTTTTAATTAGATATAGTTTATTAATACTTTAAGCTTTATTTTTGGCATTTTGACCTTTATTATGATAGGACAGATCAGAACTAGCTGGAAGCGAGGTGGGAGAAAGATCGGGAAAGGTCCTCAAGTCGGGATTTGAACTCGGGACGCCCGTAGTGCAACGACACTGTACGTCAGTGAGCTTCCCACAAGGCTATCGGCGCCGACAAATATAGATTATTACTACTTTTGATTGTCAAATATTTAGGATTTACCTTTTTTTCTTCTTAATTTTTTTCCTCCGCCATCTTGGCTTTTTCATTGACCTCATTAAAATGCATTCTGAAGTTGTTTCTTCAAAGGACACACTGATGCTGCCTTAGAATCTGACCAAAAGATATTAGGGTATCTTAGAAGGCTTGATTAATTCAACTACTCAATATCAGTAGAAAACAAACGTGTTCTACAAGGTGGCAATTTTGCATGAATTCATAATATGTGATTAGTGTGGAAAAAACACAAGTATGCAAGTAAATCATAAACTGAAAAAAGAATACATTTTCACAGTTAATTTACACCTATTTTGAGTTACGCATTACATTGACCTTACCGCCAATGGGGAATAAGCAGCAGTGTTGGGGAAAGTTACTTTTAAAAGTAATGCATTACAATATTGTGTTACTTCCTAAAAAAGTAACTAATTACGTTACTTAGTTACTTTTGTATTGTAAGTAATGCGTTACGTTACTTTTGCGTTACTTTTTAAATCTGGGCAGGGCTTGCTTGTTTGCTTTTAATATAAAAAGTTCTATTTTGGCCAATGTAAAAGCCCTTTCACACCAAAAGCCTCAGGCTGAAGGAAATATAAATTCACGTGAATCACGTCTGTACAGTAGAATGCAGAAGAAGAAAGTTCAACACTCTTCAGCAATAAAAAAGAAGAAGAAATTTTAGTTATCTTGTGTAATTTTTGCTTATTAGTATGGTTGAATTGGATCATCGAAGGTCAGCAGCAAATTGATTAATAAAATGGAATTAAATACATAAAGGATATTTGTATTATTTAACATATTTAATTATTGCAGCTTTGCGTCATATTCTGAGTTGCTTTTAACTATTTTTATTAATTTTGAGGAAAACTAAATCTGTTTTTTTTTTGTGAGTGAGATTAATTAAAGCATGTTCACATTTATTCTAGAACTAAAGTAACACCTTACTCCCGATTTCTCTCAGCATGGGCACAGGAGAGCTTTCAATCAATAAATGGGAAAAAAAGTAACTAGCGTTACTTATTTGAAAAAGTAACTCATATATTATCTTGTAAATTAAAAAGTAATGCGTTACTTTACTAGTTACTTGAAAAAAGTAATCTGATTACGTAACCCGCGTTATTTGTGATGCATTACACCCAACACTGATAAGCAGGCTGTATGATAACGTATGCATAAGATTGTACAAATTCTTGCATATTAGCCACCAATTTACTAAAAGGTTACAAATTGCTTTGAGAAAGGAATAACCTTTGCACACCAACAACACCTTAAATACCTATGTGCCTCATTGGTTTTGGAACAGAGACTGCTTTAAATCACATGATGATGAGCCACACTGTATAAAGTTTAGTTGATAGTCTGTATACTTCTCATAGCCCCAGGAATGTGACAGAAATAGCCCAGGAGTGAGTTACAGTAAGCTTGCGTGCCACTTTCAATTATGCTTGGAGTATATCAAAGGTCATGCAAAAAGCTTTCATATTTTTAGTCCTCTAACTTTCGTTTTGATGTTTTAATATTCAATGATTCTCTCATTTTTAAATCATGTATTTACAGAAGAAGCAACATACATCTTCAAAAAGAGAATTACATTCAATCTGGTTTGTGCTTAATTTATCTTTGTTTGGACATTTACTTTTTACAGAAGAAGAAGCCGATTAAGCATTTTTTGCGTTCTTTCCTTAAATTTGTCCTGTATGGCTGGATACGTCAGTAGTATGACATGCATGAAAGGCCAGGCAGGGTCTATAATCTACTAATAGATGTTGGCGAATACATTTAAAAAGAAATACCAAATAATAAAGTTCAGATTGAGGTTGACAGCAAACTAAACTCCTCTATGACATTTCCACTACTAAATTAGGGGGACATTTCAGCTTCAAATGCCATGTGTGAATGGGGGAACGATGAGAATGGAGCTCTGACAGTTTGTTCCTGACGTTTTAAAGCTCAGTGTGTCTTCCTGAATGGAATGGTTCCAAGTACATTAAGTGGAATTCCCCTACACGAGTGGCTAAAATTGCGACTCCTCAGTCAGTCAGTAATACTCCAGCACCCCCGCGAGCGACCCATGCGACATGGCCAAATTACCGCTGCAGTCGTCTGAATACTAAACCTTCCTAATCAAGAGTAAATAATGATGCTTGCATGCCCATCAAACCATACAGATTAATCCTGGTTTAAAATTCCCAGCCGAGGCCAAATTAAAACCTCATATATCCCTAAAACAGAAGGTGATTCTAAATACAGCTGCATAAACGATTCCTTAAACAGACGGCAGTCACGCAGCAGGCGAAGATGCGCTACGAGAACAATGCCTGCTAGACAGCGGCATATGCGTGCTAGAGATTTATGCTGTGATAGAGGAACTTGGTTGGCTGCCTGTGGATTGTCAGCTCATTGCCTATGACCAGTGATATAGCGTTTGCAGATTGTGAAGACATTCGATGCAAATGGGGCAATTTGCATGGGACAGATGCGTTGCCCTGTGCAACAAAGTCATCCGATATCCCAGCTAAATGCATATCTGTAATGCTTCTGTATTGGATCTACTAGTTAAAATGCGCTGAGAGGTGCTGGGTGTTCCGTTGATGTGTAATTCAGTTCTGGGATCTGTGAATGAGTGTAATATCAGGCTCAGATTGTGAACTTATGTGTCTTGTTTCTGTGGAAACCGAGATAATAGACAACATAAGTGCAGGCCAAGACTGGTCATGCAGGCTTTTAGAAAATAAACTCACTTAAAACACTTCCACTAGTTTATTTCATTTTACAGTGTCCAACAGTGAATATACATGGAGAATTATGCGATTTCCTCTGAACCAACAACTATAATTTCCATCCACCATATTTTAAATGATCCATTTAATAATACGTGACAAAAATACAATTTGAAATATTTTTGCAGTAAAATTGTAGCTGTCTTTGTCCTGCTAAAGCTAGTTTCATAGATAACACTTTGTGTGTCCTAATTAAATTAAATTAAATTATTTCCCCATCTTATTCAAAAATGTACGATTATTTGACAGTGTCACGACACAGGCTAGGGACACAGAGGTAATGATCAAACAGAGGAGTTTATTGACTGTGAGGGAGGGAGAACCAGGAGTAGACAAGAGATGAGTAAACACAGAGAGTGAAAGTCCAAATGGTTTAGCTGGTGGAGTAGGGGGTTTGAGTCCTTCCAGGATGAGCGTGGAGGCACTAGATCAGTGGAGAACTGGAGCGGTGGAGCACGGGAAAGTCTGAGGTGAACGGTAGATCGGACAATGAGTGTCTGAGTGGAGTGTGCTTATGAAGGAGAGCTTGATGAGCTGCAGCAGGTGAGGGGAATCAGAACCTGGGTGATTGTGATCAGGTGAGTGTCACGACTGGTGACTGCTGACAGACCCCTTGTCCAAATACCCACACTTGTGGTCTTGGCCACTTGAGAGCGCGTTCGTGCGACAGGAAGTAAGTGCGCAAGACTGTCCCAGGTCTTAAAAACGCCAGAGCGCAGTGCCCTTAATGCACGCTATCTCGAATACCGCTCCGGAGCACTATTCGAGGCTTAGTGTATCCCATCATGCATCATGTTCTGGAAATAAATCGTGAGACTTTTTGCCGAGATCTCGCGAGAGGTCACGGAAACCTTTCCAATGCAAGTTAAATATTAATATAATAATTAGATAATACCTATAATTTGGTAGAAAAACAGTGTTTTTACGTTTTTATTGGTGCAAAGATGAGTAGTGGTGATCTTTATTTTGTACAACATTTGCAACTGCATTTTATCACTTAATTAGAAGCACCACAAAATTAAATTGTCATGTTATAGGGACTGAACAGACATTTAGAAGTTGATTTTAAAATGCAAAGTATTTAAAATTAAAATAAAGCTATGTAAACACTTGCATTTTTACAACTCGACAAGTGTGTCCCATCAGGTAATGAAAAGTTCGACACACACTTGTGGTCTTCATGCTCACTTGAACACTTGGGCCACATACAGGAAATACGTCATATAAGTAGTCAAGTGGTCAAGTGCAAAGACCGCAAGTGTGGGTATTTGGAAAAGGCTAAAGACTCCCTGACAGACAGCATATAACAATAACAATAAATATGATATTGATTTTCCCCTCACTATACCAGTGTTATTATAGTTAACTAAAACTAAAACTATTAAAAAATAATTACCTGAAATAAAATAAACATTAACATAAAAATTGTTAAAATTGTCATTTTATATTTAAACTCTCATTTTTCTTTAGCTTATCTTGATGTACTAAAGTAATTCAACTGAAATAAAAAGACAATAATAAAGAAAATAAATAAAACCATATAAAATACAGTAACTAATAAAATAATTACTCAAATTTTATCTAAAATTAGAATATAAACAGAAAATGCAAAAATAAAAACTAATTCAATATATATATATATATATATATATATATATATAAACCTATATATTTTATAATAATATAATATATAAATCCAGATTGAACTTTAATATCTTATTTTGTCACAAACTGTAATTTGTCAAAATAAATGTGGAATGAGTGTAGTATAATGGCGATAATAATTAGTGGTCGACCGATAGATCGGCCAATATTTGGCATTTTTTAAATATCGGCATCGGCCGATCAGTTTTCCTGTTTGGCCGATGCGTTCGAGGTGGGACTTTTATTTTGTCGGCACTGAGAACAGCACTCACATTCTCCCTCTTGTTCGCTGTTGTCCTTCAGTTCTGTCTAAAATGGATTATCTAAATACGTCTGTCTAATAATCAGATAGAACGGTTAAACAAAGGAATTAAAATGTATGCAAAAGTATTATAACGATTGATTTTATATTATTAGTAATAGAAAGGCAAACATTAAAATACTATCTTGTTTGCCGTCAGCATTCAGCAAATACGCATTTACATAATTTAAACAAATCTTTGAATGTCTAATAAACATCTAATTTCAAAAACCTTGCAAACTTAGTCGGATCCAGTTGTGAGATCTTGTAACCTGCATGATCGCGTGTTCTCTGCGTGACGGTCGATCCGTGTGAATTGAATACGGACAGTTAAACTCGTGATTTTAAATTATGCTGCGCTTTATGCATTTGCCCACTGTCATAATTATGTCATTTTCACTGTGTGCCGTATGTAAAATGAGTGTTACCTTGGCTTTATTTGAAAAAAAAAAAAAGATTCATGCACACAAACTTCCCAGAATACTGAAGGCCCTGTTGGTTACAGTGTTTACTTCCTTTTAAATTATATTTTTATTAAATATGCATATTTCATGTATAATTCAATTAATGTACAGTCAAAGTGTGTATATTTTACAGCACCGATGTATCTCATGTGCTAAGATTTTAGGGTTACAACCATCTGTTTTATATTAACTCTAACACTTTAAACTTTTAGTTTACAGAGCACATGGACTGTATGTGACTTTTCAATTGTGGAAATATTGCTGAAAAACATCCTGACAGAATATAGAAAATTTCATTTTTGGGTGAACTATCCCTTTAAACAGTTCCCTCGTTTTGTCTACAACCGCTTTCGGCACTTTACGCAGTTTCAGAGCGGTTTCCGATACCGTAAAGGACACATACTCCCACCGTTTCCAAAACGTCCTCTGCTCTGCTTTGTGACAAGATACACGCAGAAAGCAAAGCATCATAATTAGATTAGAATACTGTGTGAAAACACTGGCTCGGCCTATTGCAGCATATTGACATTGACAGCTGCCAATACAATGAGCAATGTTACCATCATCTCAGAAATGGGAATATACAGCTCTGTCAGATTTCCCGGCAGGGTGAAACTCCTCAAGGCCAGATAGGAAACTCGCGTGGGAGGGAGAACGACAGAGCACAAAATCATACGTACAGACACTCTATGATATTCATGAGCTCACCGTCTGGCGCATTCACGAGTGACATGCAATAAACATGTAGATAATGTCGTTTTTTTGACTGGGCTGTGACCTACAGGAAAGAGCAAAGGCTTGACTGCTATAGTTTAACCCCGGAGAGGGTTAAACAGGGGTTAGTTAAGTTTTACATCCACATCTGTCCATCTGATTGGCTCTTAAGCTCTCGGGAGCGCGCTACAGAAAGAGGGCTTAGAGCAGGATCTCCCACCAGGAAGCCTTGAGTGATAGCGTGATGGCTTTTTCCAGGTAATGTGTTGAGATTTTCTCTCCCAGGTGAATTACACAGCTTAAAACTGCTGTTTAAAATTCACCCGGGTGCTTGGAGGAGGACAATCAGTGCCTCTTGCTGGCTGATTATATAGAGGTGCAGAGCATTCATATTCATTTATGCGGGCAGCAGCACCTTAGTTCTCTTCCCACCAGCTCTCCTTCAAAGAGACCAGGCAGCCGAGCTGGAAATCTCACATCTCCAACTCTGTAACAACCAATCGATGTCCAGAAATGATTTGGAATCTATAACTATTATGAGAAAATCCAACACTGTTATGTGGGCCGTTCTATTGTAAGCTTTGCAAACAATGTCTGAGCAAATCGAGATATCACGAATAAAAATGCAATACTAAATAATACAAACAGTGATGGAAATGTGATTACGTAATGTGACAGACAAAATGCTTTCTCATATCTCAGTAAAATATGAGAAATGTGTGTCTGGATTACCATTAACAAGAATAGAAATACACAAAAATATATTTACTCATACTATTTATAAATTATACAGTATATCATAAAACTGGATTTTGTGATATACTAAATGATCATAATAAAACCTTTTTATTTTATTAATAAAAATATGTTGTAGCAGTCATTTTAACTCAAATCACAAAGGCTGTTAGTGATTTAATGCTAACAAGACATCTTAGAAAATGTCTCTTACATATTGACAAGAATATGTGTTGGCATCTTTTGCTGGAAAATGACGGAAGTGATTTTAGCACAGAATTGCATCTTATAAACTGCACATTTCAGACTTTTCAGGAAAGAAATTGTGGCTGATTTAAATAGAAAAAAAAAATAACTGTGCAATTTGAAATAAGTTGGACCTTCAAGTTCAGAAAAGACCATATAATCCGTGCTTTGGAGGTCAAGAGTTAATGAAACAGTCAGTACAGTTAAGCAGTAATTCGCATAATATACTGCGGCAAGCCGGACTGGCCATTAATCATCCTAATTTAATAAACGCAAGAATAATGATGAGACATTCGTTGAGGACGTTTACTTACCCAGTTCATCACATTTAAACAAAATAGTGTAAAACAGGAAATGCCAAATCTTGTTAGGAAAGGAAAACATCACACTACATAGAACAACAAACGGTTCTGATTACAATCATCTGAATTCAGATTTAAATCCAGTTCCTCTTTTAATGTATGTTCAATGCCATGTTGATGAAGTCATGCTTATGTTTTCACATGATGCTCAAAATATTCACAGAAAGTTCTAAAAAAATAAAATGTTATGTCTTTCAGATGATCTTTTGAGGAAACTTACCTGAATAAATGGAACGCACAACTGAGATGCAACTGTACATAATGAGTCATTCTATATAAAAGTATAATGTGAAAGACATTTTCGCAGCCGTCTTCAGTTTCATGCCTGTCTAAATCCATGTTACATCATTGTTAAAGACAAACACCTTTATATTACCACTCTGCATAATTTTACACGTCGCTGCAGGGAGTCTTGGAGGTGTACAACTGTAATCCATTCAGCCAATAGACCCACAGGAAAGAAGAATCATAATTTTATCTAAACTGTTATTACAGCAATCAGATCAAAGAAGAAAAAGACCCCAATCTCACATGTGTCATCTCTAGAGTTAAAAAAAAAATATATATATATAACAATAATAATAAATGACAGCATAGATTCGCCAAATTCAAAGATTCAGTACTTTCAAAACAGTGTGTTATTCAATCCATGTTCATTTATTCAAAAGTTTGGAGTTTGGAGAAAATTTTGCTTTGTATCACAGGAATAAAATACATTTTAAAATCGATTCAGATTGAAAACACTTAATTGTTTTTAATAGTAATATTTCACAATATTACAGTATTTACAGTATTTTTGATCAAACAAATGCAAATGTGATGGTCATAAGAGACTTCTTAAAATATCTTACAAACAACAAACCTTTGAACTATAGCTACATATTCATACTAGGGCTGTCAAAATGACTGAAAAACTAAATTCGAACTTTCTACTTAAATATGATCAAAATTCGAATTATATTCGAATTTAAAAGGCATAATTTCAGTTAGGGGGAAAAGACAAACACCTTTATATTACCACTCTGCATAATTTTACACGTCGCTGCAGGGAGTCTTGGAGGTGTACAACTGTAATCCATTCAGCCAATAGACCCACAGGAAAGAAGAATCATAATTTTATCTAAACTGTTATTACAGCAATCAGATCAAAGAAGAAAAAGACCCCAATCTCACATGTGTCATCTCTAGAGTTAAAAAAATATATATATATATAACAATAATAATAAATGACAGCATAGATTCGCCAAATTCAAAGATTCAGTACTTTCAAAACAGTGTGTTATTCAATCCATGTTCATTTATTCAAAAGTTTGGAGTTTGTAGAAAATTTTGCTTTGTATCACAGGAATAAAATACATTTTAAAATCGATTCAGATTGAAAACACTTAATTGTTTTTAATAGTAATATTTCACAATATTACAGTATTTACAGTATTTTTGATCAAACAAATGCAAATGTGATGGTCATAAGAGACTTCTTAAAATATCTTACAAACAACAAACCTTTGAACTATAGCTACATATTCATACTAGGGCTGTCAAAATGACTGAAAAACTAAATTCGAACTTTCTACTTAAATATGATCAAAATTCGAATTATATTCGAATTTAAAAGGCATAATTTCAGTTAGGGGGAAAAAAGTTTTTAGCTTCTCTCCTGAGGCCACAAGAGGGCGCATCGAGCAAAATATTATGCACGTTTCTTCAAAGCGTAATAAAATAACACGACTATCTTTGAAAAAAAGTGCATAATGTTTATAAACCATATATAATTGATAAAGTTGCTTAAACAATTAGAAAAAAAACAGCACCATGCATGTATGTATAGTTTAATACAAAGGACCGAAAACCAGTCACAAAGAGCAGGCTACTTTCTTCATTTAAAAACGTGAGATACAGTGGGATGGGGAAAAACCGCCATAACGTCTTTAGACATGTTTTTTAAAAGTTGAACTTGCATTAATTTTACATGGCTTTCTAAACATGCCGCTCTCGGCGAGACGCGAGTGCAACGCTGATAGATGTCCCTCTAGAAAATGTGATAAATATGCATTCTGTGGGAACGGCTTGGTTTCAGTTTTGACGTAAACAACATCTTCTCCACACCGATGCTCTCGTTTTCCGCAATATATGAATGAACATATTATACGCAATATACGGATATCGTCCTCTTTTGGAAGACCAAACAAAGTAGTTTCACTTTCGGCGGCAACAATACTACAGTGAGAATAAAAGTTACGCCTTCATTCTTTGCGTGCACATTTGGGCGGCGTTATGCAAATCTTCCCACATAGTGAGGTAGACATGTGGGGGCGTGTTAGAACGAGCCGTTTTAGGAGGGCGTGGCTGACTCTTTAACTTTTATAAAGAATATCTCTTTGGTTTTGAGACTTTAGTCTTTGCAACTTTACAGATCTTCTTTATGCACCAAGAGCTTGTAACACTCCAAAGAGAAAGGAAGAATTGAAATCGCATCATATGACCCCTTTAAATTCGAATGCAACGTTTTTGCATTCAAATGTGGATTTTTTATTTTTATTTCGACGAATATTCGAAATTCGATTTCTTTTTTCACAGCCCTAATTCATACTGTATAATAGTCTCATTTGTCTATATTTCTAATAAAGTGTTATGAATTATGATGAACATACATGCATATGGTTAAAGATAAATCAATGCTTGCACTTCTGGTGTAGACTGAACCTTTTTGAAGTAAATACACAAATATGTTATGAGCAAATGTGGTCATTATGGGATTTTACCATGGTATGGTAATTTACTACTAAAAGTCCCAGATCCTAAGACAAATTCCAATTTTGCACCCTTCCTCTTCGGAAAGATATATTTGAGGAAGAGGTGCTTCAGCAGAGTAGAAAACCTGACCACATCTAACACACGGCGTAGGGTTTAACGCCACTGGGAAGAATAAGAAAATTTTCTATGGTGTGTCATTATTAACATGGTTACTGAATAATAAGCGGTGATATTGCTTGTAAATGGATCTCATACTATATGTTGAGTGTGTAAATGTAACAGCAACCTTGTTTCCCAAGGCAAAATTTCTCTGAGGAGACCAGTAGATAAATGAAATAAAACATCTGAGAACCCTCTCTGCTCATAAATGCTACAGTTGCAGCAATAACAATTCAAACATATACACAGCACTGCCTATGTTGGTGTGTATGGACAAATATGTGCTGTCTTATAAAATGAAGTCAACAGACTCTTGGCTTAATATCCATCTGACAACATTATGACCAAATTCCACAGAAGCTGCTGCATTATGGTTTCATCGATTGAGGCTGATGCCCGATCCCACAACCGCACACTGCCCCACTGTGGCCGAGAACCACCAGCACAGAGCACACACATCCGAGCAGGTCCAGATGCCGCAAATAAGACAACAAGAGGCTTTTGAGGTGCACATTATCAGTGACAGACTGGAAAAAGGCAGAAAGCAATCATTTTATTAAGCTGAAGAGTTCACGACCTCTGTCCTAAAACACAATATGAAGAACAAAGAAGTGGACTATCAAGCAAAAGCAGCGAACAATGAAGCAAGCCATTAGGACAAGGCAACATGACAGAACAGCCGCTGAACCCAATCAGACTCGCCATTTCAAATGCCAAGTCAACAGTAGCCACGACCTATCGCGACGTGCAACTCTTCATGACATTTTCATGCTATTCAGTGCAATTCACTTAGATATGGAAATGCAAGCCTGCTAATCTGATTTCAATAAATGTCATTCAAGATTTAAATGCGTCTTATGTCCTTTCCATGTGAACTCAAGGAGGAATCTGTGCTGCTGAGGAGAGAGGCGGATCAGATGGTTGATGGGAAAGGCCCACAAATCCCAATGACATATGACTCCGAGCTGACATTTTCTGAATGTTAAAGGGAAAGTTCACCCAAAAATGAAAATTCTGTCATTAATTACTCACCCTCATGTCGTTCTAAACCCGTAAGACCTCCGTTCATCTTCGGAACACAAATTAAGATATGTTTGATGAATTCTGAGAGCTCTCTCTGAGACCCTCTCATAGACAGCAATGTAATTACCACGATCAAGGTCCAGAAAAGTAGCAAGGAGATGCGTCACGCAACAAAAAATATATATATATTTTCTTTGCGCACAAAAAGTATTCTCGTAGCTTCGTAAAATCACGGTTGAACCCCTGATGTCACATGGATAATTTTACCGATCTCCTTGCTACGTTTCTGGACCTTGATCGTGGTAATTACATTGCTGTCTATGGGAGGGTCAGAGAGCTCTCAGAATTCATCAAAAATATCCTAATTTGTGTTCCGAAGATGAACGGAGGTCTTACGGGTTTTGAACGACATGAGGGTGAGTAATTAATGACATAATGTTCATTTTTGGGTGAACTAACCCTTTAACAAACACAGATGCTAGAGTTTGTGTTTAGAACAGCTGGTACTTTCTATTGTAACTTTTTCAGTTTCATTGGTTAAATCTCCAATCAAAGCCCTAACTAATCAATCAAGACAGATATGGATATGTTTAGCAATTGGAGAATAAAAAGTAATAGGGATGCCGCATAGATCAGTACCATATCATAACTGGACATGATTATTTCCTGTATTTTTACATTTAGTCTAATTTTGCTGTCATCTAATGCTCATTTGAAGTTCATCTTTAAAAGTACTAATACGTGGCAATGTGGAGAAGACTTGTGTGATTTTACCTGCATTTGGGAGCAGAGCGTTTTCTCTCAGTCCTGGAGAATCTATGCTGTGCTGACATTCAGAGCAGCAGCACTCCTGCTTGTGTGACAATACCATCTACTGAAAAAAATAAAAAATCCTGAGAAAAGAAGAGTAGAGTACGTGATATTGAGGAGGAGTAGATGGTAAACTAATGTGGACAAAATTATTCCTCCATCGTATTCAAAAGGTGAGCACATTATGGATGTTAATGTCATGTTATATGATAATAATCAGACATTCAATGGTGTTTATAAATATTCATAAGCGTTCCTAAGTATGTATTTTATCTACTAATATGTTGAGCTGTGTTTGGTACAGTACACTCTTAAAAATAAAGGTTCCAAAAGGGTGTTTTTGCAGTGATGCCATAGAAGAACCATTTTTGGTTCCCCAAAGAACCTTTCAGTAAACAGTTCCTAAAAGAACCAGTTTGAAGAACATTTTATCTAAAGAACCTTTTGGATGTCTTCATAGAACCATTGATGCCAATAAATAACCTTTATTGTTACGAATGTAGGGCAGGCTATAGTTAAAGCTTAGGTGAAGTTTTTCGCACATTGTTAATGGTATCATTTAAATGAAGATTAATAAATGTATATAATAATCACATTTATAAATACAGTATATTTTACAAGGTTTTCATGTCTTACATGACATTAAGATTTAGATTTGGCTGAACGAAATATGCTGTAAATCAGAAGGTTTATAAATAAAAATGTTGATAAATGTTTATTTATCCATACATTCATGAAGCTACTTCACTTCCTGGTCAATTAAATCATGTTTGCTTGAGTCATGCAGCATGGTTTAATTAGGCTAATATTCACACCGGGGTAATAGAATAGCTGACTCGAGACAGAGTTTGAAATACTTTGAACCTGACACTTAAATATCCTAAAAACAGCCATGACGCGGCGAAATAAAATGCATAAATGAGTCAGGTGTGAACTTACTGGTTATTTGAATGGTTTTCTCTGGTTATTTGAATGGAATAGCATCTACTCGCAGTATGAAGTAAGATTTGTCTACAACGTTAGATGAGGTTGGATGACGATACTCCAAACTAAAATTGCAAACTAGCGCGAACAGGAAAGCGAATGACAACATAACTTAAAGGGGTCATATGATGCGATTTAAATTTTTCCTTTCTCTTTGGAGTGTTACAAGCGCTTGGTGCATAAAGAAGATCTGTAAAGTTGCAAAGACTAAAGTCTCAAATCCAAAGAGATATTCTTTATAAAAGTTAAGAGTCAGTCACACCTGCCTAAAACGGCTCGTTCTAACACACCCCCACATGTCTACGTCACTATGTGGGCGGTGTTATGCAACTCTTCCCACATCTTCACGCAAAGAAAGAAGGCATAACTTTTATTCTCGCTGTAGTATTGTTGTTGCCGCCGCCATGTCCTAAAGGCGCTGTGTGTTTCATTGTGAAAGCGAAACTACTTTGTTTGGCCTTCCAAAAGAGGACGATATCCGCTTCGTCATGCCTGGAGCTGATCTGTGCTGGTCGCTGAGGAAATACATCAACTTCGCGCTGTCGATCGCCGGATCGGCTTTCACCGTGGACGAAGCGGAGTCCAGCCCGGGGTTGTCACATGCGGTTGCCGCAGGCATCACAGTATGGTAAGGGACGTAACATTTCCGTCACACACTTGAGGAATTCGGCCAATCATAACGCACTGGATAGCTGGCCAATCAGAGCACACCTTGCTTTTTCAGAACGATGAGCTTTGTAAAAATCGACGCGATTCAGAAAGGCGGGGCATAGAGGAGAAAAAATAATGCACAGTATGTGGAAAATAATGTTTTTTTTTTAACTTTACACCGCATAAACACATTTCATTACACCAAATACACAAAATAATGTTCTTTTTAGCAGCATCATACGACCCCTTTAAATCTGCTATAACCAGCAGCGCCCTCTATCGGACAATATGACCGATTTAACTATTGCAAACAGCATTCCTCAACCACAAATTAACCTTCTCCTGATCTTGATCAGTTTTCCAGTTTAGTCATATTTCAGTTCCTCTTATGGGCTGGCTTCTTGTCCAGACTTCTCCTCCTTAGAAACACAAATGCCCCAACCCTCACAAACTTGAACAGATTTGATGTAGCCAAGGATTTCCATTTTGTAAACAATTCTAAATTTTACAAATATTACTGTTTCTATTTTATGTGTCAAATTAATTGCCAGAATAATCAGATACAACTTGTTCTGCAGGTTAGACTACTGCCATTTGAGTTTAGAATCAATTATATCATTTTTATTACAGAAGTAAATTGTAAGCAATGGACCTTTTTCACATTTCCGGGTTTCTCAGCAGCGGAAGTCGTCATAGTTGGGTTAACTTGAATAGCAGTGAATGGGAGAGTACCACAGATATATGTTTTTGCATTCCCATTTGCTCAAATAGCAAAAGAAATACTCCACGATAGTGTTTTCATGACTTTCAATAAAAGGAAAAAAATTGAGAGAGACTGATAACAGCTGTCAGCCATCCCTCCGCCTCCCATAGACGCTGCATTAGAAACACCCTCGCGTTAGCGTTAACTGTTTTTTTTTGGTCATTTGATGCAAAGGTTATATAATACAAAGAATAGTGTTTTAGTTTCATATTTGTATTTTTGAAAAATACATAAATGAAAAACTTTCGACGATTTACGATGCCGATGACCGTTAAACGCGTCATCACAGTCTTGTGAAAAGGGTCCATTTGGGTGTATTTCAGAGTGTAACACCCCCCCCCCCATTAAAAACATTTGCCCCTATGTTGATCACTAGGGATGGGCGATACCACTTATTTTGTTTTCGATATGATACCGATACTTTTAAAGGCCAGTATCGTCAATATCGATACCGATATGATACTTCTAAACTGAACCTTTAAATTACGAAATTCATAAAATTATTAAATTACTAAGAGTAAAATACCTACTAACTTTATATTTGAAACACATTTTAACATTCAATACGCCTTAATTGCAACATATTAAGTTATATTTTTGTTTACACATGGTTAAAATATGTTTACTGTAGTGGTAACCATGGAAATCAACAAATACTATAGTTGAACTTTAGTAAAACCATGGTTCGTTTTCATAAGGGACTGCCAGTGACGGGCTGTTGCATGCATAAAATGCAACGTTTTTATTCTGACAGTGTATCATGTATACTAGCATTACAGAATATAACATGATCAATATGAACTTTTAACGTTCAGTTTAAATAAATGTACAGTAATTGCACAAACTATGTAGGCTACAATTTCAGTTTATTTATTGTGAAATAACTCAAACATATGTTTTTTTCTTGCATTGTTCTGGGCTGCAGTTCCCAAAAGCATCAGTGGTTTCTTATGACACTTTTGGGAAACGCAGCCCTGTTTGAATGCACTGTCAGAAGGTCAGAAGTGAGTGAGTGCTCTCTGTGATTGATTGGTTCAGATGAGCAGGAAAATACTTCTATCCTACACAGTTAATCGCTAAATTAAGTTATTCGTCCAATTCAATGCATAATGTACGCATTCATTTTTTTGTTAAATAAACAAAATCACTGGTAAATAAAACACCTTAGTATCGATATTTTTTATTTGAGTATCGATACTTTCGATACTTGCATCAGTATCGATATATCAATACGCCCATCTCTATTGATCAATTTTTTTTCAATACTGTTTTGGACAGTGTTGGGGAGTAACTAGTTACATTTCGTTTACGTAATTTCATTACAAAATAAATGTAACTGTAATCTGTTACAGTTACTGGGAAAATGGATATTGCCATCTTTGTGAGGACATATTGTTTCCATAACGTAGGGCATACCTAAACCACACACACACACACACACCTGCCCCAGTAATAAGGGTCTACTGACGCCCCTTGCAAGACCACCAGACATTCACCCCTTGAACTACAAGCCTCAGAGCAGCCTTTTTCCTCACAGGATCAAACTGCTCAAAAATATATTCCTGTGTCACTTCCATCTAATGAGACTGCAAGGTGCTAAGTACTCTCAGTATAGAGATCATGATGATGCTAATGGCTCTGGTTTCTGTATATTTCATGACTGCTGTCCATTAAACCACTTTGTGATGCATCACACACAGTCTCTCTCTTCATATGCAGCTATATACACTATTGCATTGTAAGCATTGTTCATATGCTGCATTAAACATCTGTATATTGTAATTTGTGAACAGTGTCATTGTCTGAGTCTGTCAGACAGTAATAATCATTTGTCCTGTCGAGTCTTGTATTAAATGCTTTGTGGAGACACTTCTGCTGCTAGAGGAAAGAAATGATGCAATAAAATGGGAATCAAAATGAATAAATGATCAGCCTTCGAGTACAAATGCATTTTCTTCAGATGATATCATGATTATTAAGGACGGGGTTTGTCTGTCAAAACATCATAATGACCTCTTTATTGCTAATGAAAGGAAAACGTTATCTGATATCAACCTGCTCTAATTAAATGTTCCGTTTAAATGACTTGGTCCAGAGCCGTGAGCACAACCCAACATGCCTGGACTGTTAAAAAGCTCTTGGACTGTACGCCCCTTGCAAGACCACCAGACATTCACCCCTTGAACTACAAGCCTCAGAGCAGCCTTTTTCCTCACAGGATCAAACTGCTCAAAAATATATTCCTGTGTCACTTCCATCTAATGAGACTGCAAGGTGCTAAGTACTCTCAGTATAGAGATCATGATGATGCTAATGGCTCTGGTTTCTGTATATTTCATGACTGCTGTCCATTAAACCACTTTGTGATGCATCACACACAGTCTCTCTCTTCATATGCAGCTATATACACTATTGCATTGTAAGCATTGTTCATATGCTGCATTAAACATCTGTATATTGTAATTTGTGAACAGTGTCATTGTCTGAGTCTGTCAGACAGTAATAATCATTTGTCCTGTCGAGTCTTGTATTAAATGCTTTGTGGAGACACTTCTGCTGCTAGAGGAAAGAAATGATGCAATAAAATGGGAATCAAAATGAATAAATGATCAGCCTTCGAGTACAAATGCATTTTCTTCAGATGATATCATGATTATTAAGGACGGGGTTTGTCTGTCAAAACATCATAATGACCTCTTTATTGCTAATGAAAGGAAAACGTTATCTGATATCAACCTGCTCTAATTAAATGTTCCGTTTAAATGACTTGGTCCAGAGCCGTGAGCACAACCCAACATGCCTGGACTGTTAAAAAGCTCTTGGACTGTGATAAAGACATTATTTCAGCCAGGAAACATTCATTATCTACGATCTCATACTTTTAGGTTGATAATGACATCCTTTTGTATAGCATCTATCCATGTCTTACTGTTTTCCTTTTTTAGACACAACTTTCCATTTTGAAATCCTTACAAAAAAAGTAGCTGCCATGAAAGAATGTGATCTCTGACCTTCCTGCTTTTAAATGATGACCGATTATTCTATTAAATTTAATAAGTGCAGATATCACATTATAAACCACTAGAGGGCGATGCTGCATTGCATTGCATTGATTGATAGTGTGCAGTGCTTGTCCATGACATAAACCTTTGCCTTGCCTTACAATCTTGAAAGATGTGATAGCCTACTGACAGTATTAACAGCTGACTAGGAAATGAGAAATACCTGACATTGCTGACATTGTTCCTTGTGTTTTTCTTGCCTCTTCAGACTATCTGTTGTATATTTATACAGTCTGTTGTATGTCTATACAGTCTTCAATATCCCAGACAGCAAACAGTGTTGGCCCAGATAAGGCCCACATCTGGCCCGCATTGATTTTACATGAGGAATATATGTTTGGAACAGAAAGATTTGAATTAGTGATATGATGACGTGTCCATGACGTCAATGACATTAAATCAAACCAGGCTCTGATAACATAAGCACAATGCTGGCCAATATGAGCCTTCATTAAGGAGGCCTTTTGTGTGAAGCTTAAATAAAGCCTCTTTTGTTGGAGCCGATAAAGGTCACAAAACCTGTAATCTTACTTGCATTCTAAATGGCCGCGTCTTGTTTACAGAGATATTGTCGCTGTAGGTGATATTCAATAGCTTTTGTAGATCGACAAGTATATTGCACACACACACACACACACACAGGTTTGTTTTTGTGAAAAGTGGGGACATCCCATAGACGTAATGGTTTTTCTACTGTACAGACCGTATATTCTATTGCCCTACACCAACCCTACCCCTAAACCTACCCCTCACAGGAGACTTTGTGCTATTTCAGATTTTCAATGCACTCCATTCTGTGTGATTTATAAGCGTTTTGAAAAGTGGGGACATGGGGTAATGTCCTGAAAAGTCACCTTCTCCTTGTAATACCTGTCATACCTTTGTCATTATACAAATTGATGTCCTCATTTGTCACAAAAATGTGCACACACACACACACACATTCACACACAGGCATAATTGTTTTAAAAGGACTCTCCCTGGGTGTGTTTGTTTTATACTGAATCATATTTTCTGTTTACGAACCCCGCATAACTCACATAATTTCAACAGTGTATAACTGTATTCTTAATTACAATTGCTTCGCTGTAAACATTATTCAGTAATTGTGCATGCTTAGCAAAGCAATATTTAAGCAATGTTCCATATTTTCAATACGCCTTCAATAGCGATATTATCCCTAAAAACCTATATCTGATACATGAATTTCTAAGGCCTCTAAATGACTAAAATGATAAACATGATGCATTAATACGGGGGGGGGGGGGCCCAAATGAGATGGAGTGAGGGGGGGGGGGGGGGGGCTTCATGCATTTCAAATATGCAAAAGATGCTGGAAAAATGAAGAATCTGCAGGACATGGAGGATTTTTCTGAGGAACGGTGCTCAGTTGAACTGTTCAGAACAAACAAGGGACTCATGAACAACCATCACAAAAAAACAGTCGTGGATCATCCAGGTAACCACACACAGCATTAAGAACCCAGGGTTCCCAAACTTTTGAAGGGGTTTATTTGAATAATTTCAGCTTTTTGTTTTTGTCTTGTGGACTATATGTTAAGATCTTTTATGTAAAATATCTTACTAAGGACAGTACTAAATAAACAATATCATGCGTTTTGTATGATCTCTCTTATTTTGTAAAAAATGATTCACATTTTCACAGATTCTGCAAAACAGTCGTGGATCATCCAGGTAACCACACACAGCATTAAGAACCCAGGGTTCCCAAACTTTTGAAGGGGATTATTTGAATAATTTCAGCTTTTTTTTTTGTCTTGTGGACTATATGTTAAGATCTTTTATGTAAAATATCTTACTAAGGACAGTACTAAATAAAACAATATCATGCATTTTGTATGGTCTCTCTTATTTTGTAAAAAATGATTCACATTTTCACAGATTCTGCAAGGAGTTCCCAAACTTTCTCATGCCACTGTATAGGATATTTACATGATGCATTTGTGTGTGTATGTGTATACATGTACTTGAGCAGCATTAAACAGTCTGTGTAAATACACATAACTGCCATGCCAGATACAGCTTCTGTACCATCTTTGCAGATGGCTTTTGTTGATGTTGGATACAAAAAATAAAATAAAATGATAACAGTCAATAATATTATGATTGATTGATTGATTGATTGATTGAATTTAAGTACTTTACATACCTTATTATTTTTTCTATTAAAACTTTGGAAAATCTGACTAATAACAACAACAACAATAATAATAATAATAATACAGTCGTGGATCATCCAGGTAACCACACACAGCATTAAGAACCCAGGGTTCCCAAACTTTTGAAGGGGATTATTTGAATAATTTCAGCTTTTTTTTTTGTCTTGTGGACTATATGTTAAGATCTTTTATGTAAAATATCTTACTAAGGACAGTACTAAATAAACAATATCATGCGTTTTGTATGATCTCTCTTATTTTGTAAAAAATGATTCACATTTTCACAGATTCTGCAAGGGGTTCCCAAACTTTCTCATGCCACTGTATAGGATATTTACATGATGCATTTGTGTGTGTATGTGTATACATGTACTTGAGCAGCATTAAACAGTCTGTGTAAATACACATAACTGCCATGCCAGATACAGCTTCTGTACCATCTTTGCAGATGGCTTTTGTTGATGTTGGATAAAAAAAATAAAATAAAATGATAACAGTCAATAATATTATGATTGATTGATTGATTGAATTTAAGTACTTTACATACCTTATTATTTTTTCTATTAAAACTTTGGAAAATCTGACTAATAACAACAACAACAATAATAATAATAATAATACGTTTAATTTGTATTGCACTTTTCCAGGGCTCAAAGCACTTCACAATCAACAATAAACATAAAATACATAAAAGAGCAAGACAAACACAATAAACAATTCAGAATGTACTTCATTCTCCACAAACAATCATGGCATTGTTTCATATGTCAGAGTTTTGCAGAGATAAGCAAATGTGTATATCTGAAAATTAACCATGGTTTTATTGTAGTAAAAGTTTAGTAACCATGTTTTATTTTTTTTGGCATATTGAATACCATTTGTATAAGCACAGTTTTACTACAAATACCATGGTTAAACTATGGTTAGTGTAGCCAAACCACGGTTAATTTGTGGTTACCATGGTTTAACTATAGTAACCATGTTTTTTGGCTTTGTTTGTAGTAAAACCATGGTTAATATGTGTATACATGCAGTATATAAACCTACAAAATACAAACATAGTCTATAATACATGGCTATTCAACCCTATGAAGCTGAATATATTATTGCACATCAAAATACTTTTTTTTGTATTTCATGAATACAACACGAACAGAAAGGTTCCATTCAGTGACTAATAGTCAGTGTCGGGGAAAGTTACTTTTAAAAGTAATGCATTACAATATTGCGTTACTCCATAAAAAAGTACCTAAATACGTTACTTAGTTACTTTTTTTGGAAAGTAATGCGGTACGTTACTTTTGCGTTACTTTTTAAATCTGGACAGGGCTTGCTTGTTTGTTTTTAAAATGAAAAAGTTATATTTTTGCCAAATATAAAAGCGTAAATTTACATCCGTAGAATGCAGAAGAAGAGATTCAACACACTTCAGCAATAAAAAAAGACACAAATGTTCGTCAAGAGTAATTTGTGCTGATTAGTACGGTTGAACTGAAGACACTGGTTAATAGAACGGGATTAAATACATAAAGCATATTTGTGTTGTTTAACATTTAATTATTGCAGGTTTGCGTCATATTCTGAGTTGCATTATTTTTTATTCATTTTGAGGAAAGTGTTTTTTATTTTTATTTTTTTGTGAGTGAGATAATGCATATTCATATTTATTTTAGAATTACAGTAACATCTTCTGATTTCCCTCAACGTGGGGACAGGAGAGCTGTCAATCAATGCATTGGAAAATAAAAGTAATATTTGAAAAAGTAATGCGTTACTTTACTAGTTACTTGAAGAAAGTAATCTGATTACGTAACTCGCGTTACTTGTAATGCGCTACCCCCAGCACTGCTAATGTGTAACCCGTTTAACGTGCACAGCCAATAAAAAGACAGATATGCCAGATAAAATCAACGTGGGGACAGGAGAGCTGTCAATCAATGCATTGGAAAATAAAAGTAATATTTGAAAAAGTAATGCGTTACTTTACTAGTTACTTGAAGAAAGTAATCTGATTACGTAACTCGCGTTACTTGTAATGCGCTACCCCAACACTGCTAACGTGTAACCAGTTTAACGTGCACAGCCAATAAAAAGACAGATATGCCAGATAAAATCTATCAGTCACCCATCCGTATCGTATTAATATTACAATCTTTTCCAAGCAGATACAAGATGTGTCGTTCGGAATGACGTCAGGCGCTGAACCGGAAGCTGTTCCGCGTTCTGTGTGTGTGTGTGTGTGTGTGTGTGAGAGAGCGAGCTCGGTGATACACTGACAGCTGAGCGATACGATGTAACAGCGACGCGTGGGAATGGAATAACCTACCGATACATACGAGCACATAAACCTCCCCGAGAGCAGTCGGCGTGGATTATGTGTTGATTTGCTGAGGGCAGTCGTGATTGTGACACGCTGATGTCGTTCCACGAGCGTTTCTCACGCGAGTGATCTTCTCGCAGCCCGCAGCCCGGGTTTCATCCCGTCATCCGCAGCTGTTACGCCCATCATCTGCGGCGGGGCTCCGTCGATCAGTGCCGCTCGGTTATCCGCACTCAGCGGGACTCATGGGGAACAGCACGTCGTGCTGCGTGTCGTCCAGCCCGAAGCTCCGGCGGAACGCGCACTCGAGGCTGGAGCCGTACCGGCCCGAACCGGAGCTGAGCCGAGAGGACACGGGCTGCAACCTGCAGCACATCAGCGACAGAGAGAACATAGACGGTGGGTGTGACTCAGTTATTATTGATTTGTGTTCATTAATAACCAGTAATAGCGGAATAACGGCTCACTGAAGAGATAACTCCTCGTGAGGGTTTCTGTATTCAAAAAGTACGGTGCTTTTGGGATAGTTTACCACGGTAAAACTGCGGTACTTGGTAAAGTACCTCATAAATGCCATCATTCATACAGTATGGTATTACCTCACTGTACCATGATAACGCCCTTACATTTTCCACATATTGTTATGTTAATAACACTACGGTGTTTTGCGTCCAGTAGTTTTGTCATACAGAAATGACCGTAGTTACTGCAGTAAAACTCTCTAAACCTGGTTTTTAACCATTGTTGTCATGCATTGTATGATATACAATGTGGTCTACAAAAAGTAAGAGCTTTACTGTGCATGTTTACCACAGTATTTACATGATACGTTACTATTACCGCAATGCACAACCTTGGATATGTAGCCTAACCTGCAATAACACACGATTGTTATTACTTCTATTCATACTCTAGAGTTTTCTAGAGTTTGTACTCCAGGGTTTACCACGCTAATACTATGGTATTAGGTAAAGTGCCGTGTAAATGCCATCATGTAGAAGTACCTTGGTATTACCCTACTGTACCATGATAACGCCCTTTCATTTTTGTAAGGTAATCACACATTATGCTAATACCATTACAGTCTTTTACTGCCAGTAGTTTTATCAGTGTGTATTACAAAAATACCATAGTTACTGCAGCAAACCTCCATTTTTTTAACCGTTATTGTCATGCATTATATGATATACAATGTGGTATATAAAAAGTAAGGACTTTACTGTTCATATTTACTAGGGATGCACCGATACCACTTTTTCCAGTGCTCGCCCGATACCGGTACTTTTATTTTTGGTACATGCCGATACCGAGTACCGATATCAAAATGCATTTAATTGCATTCGTAAATGTTTAAAATATTGGGTACAGAAACCAAAAGAGCATGTATGATGTTAGTTAACTTCATTTATCAGATAGATAGTCAAACCCAAATTTATTCAGACACTTTCAACATTTCTCACATTATCACAGTTTATTCACTATAGTTTAGAAAATGGTAATAAAATATGATAAGAACTCAGAGTTAAAATGTGTCAGAACAAATTCAGCTTGATAATGCTAGATAACTTTGATAGAAAGGTATGTAATGGATTACAATAAACCCAAAATTATTCATACAGCGGTCAGGCCGATACCGATAACAGAAAAAAATAGCATTTATCGGCCGATACCGATATGGTGGTCGATATATCGTGCATCCCTAGTATTTACACAACTATCAATACATTGTCGGGTGACCCTTAGTCTTAATGACAGCATATAGTCTCCTGGGCATGCTGTCAACCAGGTTCATGCAAACCACAACATTTTTTCCCAGACTTGGTCTGAATAATTTTTGGTCCCAAATTTGTATCAATTTTACTTATAGTCCACTGTATGAAGAATTTTTGGGTATAATATATCACAGTTTAGTTTATTTTGCTATCCTCATTTACATAAATGAACTATAGTGTCCTACACACACACTAGTAAAAAAAATATCAAAAATGATATCTGGTCTCTGAATAGTTTTTGGTTTGACTGTATATCCTTCTGTTATTTTCACACTTAATTATGCTCATTAAAATGTATTTTACAAGTTTTTGTTACTTTCACTGTTCATTTTTTTTCTCTATGGTACATCATCTTTAATTTAATAGCATTAGAGCTGCTCCATTGCAGCGGCTTAGTACTGTAATCACGCGCTTTGCTGTAATAATGCAGGGAACCACTCATTATAAATCTCCTAACTGTGATATTTTCATAAATAGAAGTCGCGTTTTTTCCATCTGAAACGTACAACGATTTCTTTTCCAAAGCCACTCATATAATGCAGAAACACTCATGGAACAAGCAAAACGCGCAACGCGTTCACGTATTTGTACTGGTGCGGAATGAGAGGGACAAGTACTGTACAGCCTAGCGCATTTCACACAGGCTGTTAGTTTCACTTTCGCCAGAATGCTTAAGGGTGAAAATAAATGACGTTTATAGTGAATGCCCTTATAAATTGTCTTACGATTTGGTTTTAATCCAAATGATGCGTGCTAAGTGAGCGAACATCAATAAAGATCACACAACAGAAGTGTGCGCTCTCTCTCTCTCTCTCTCTCCCTCTCTCCCTCCCTACCATTAAGTAACTTGTGCATTGTTTTACTTACTTCTTTTTGACATATCCGACCGAACTACAAATTTCCAGTGATGTCTGTGAGAAAGGGATATTCACTCGACAAGCTCCCACATGTGCGCCGCCATGCGCTCAATCCACTCAGCGTGCTTTGTTTATCAGTTCACGCACATCAGCTATACAGGCATTAATACTGAATGTTTTATATTCATTGCATACATATACTTCGTAGACATCTTTAATCTCTAATAACTCCATTCTGCTGTCTGTTGTCGGTGTTTCTTTGTCTGAATATGGCACTTATCACATGCTGTGTGGTATCGGCGTTTTGCATTTTAACGAGTACGAGTACAGGAGCTCAGTATCGGGCCCGATACCAGTATCGGTATCGGTGCATCCCTAATATTTACCATAGTATTTACATAATACACCACTATTACCACAAATGTACAATCTTGGAAATGTGCCATCATTTAATAACAATGCATTATTATCATATACTCTAACTTCTAGGTATTTCGAAGAGTACTGTACTGATATTCCCATGGTAGAGTACTGTGATATTACCATAGTAGAATATTATAGGCCTAGTGCTTCTTTGTGGTTTGTTTTACTCATTTACCATTGATAGTACCACGATAATGCAATTTTTGGACATTCATTGTTGATAGTACTGCTGTATTTTTTGAAGTAATTTTTAGTACCATGTAAATGTCTCGGTACAGTAGGTAGAAGTTTCATGGTATTACCCCACTGTGCCATTGCAATGCTCTTACTTTTTTGTAAGATAATGGCATTTTATTTGACATGCACTGTTGATAATGCCATGGTATTTTTGGGAGTGGTTTGGAGAACCATGTAAATGTTGTGGCACTTGGGTATGGTAATCATTCAGTACTATGGTATATATTTGAAGTATCATGGTTTTACCATCTGTTACCATGGTTTTTCCATCTAACGTTACCATAGTACCACCGTAATTCTGACTTTGGTGTTATATTGATTCTTATTGTAGATTTATAGCTGAATGTTTTTGTGTGTGAGTTCACACTTATTCGTTTTCTGAATCTGGCAGTAGATCTGATCTGTGGTGTGCAGTTAATGGGCGTCTGTTGAAATGGAGAGTGGATCCAGCTATGTTCTAATGTAATTTAACATCTAGCTGAATATAGAGGCTGATGAGAGTGTCATGTGTCAGCAGGCAGAGCTCATGTCCAGTTTATGAGGTTTAGCTGATCCAGGACCAGTTATGCTCACTATCACATGATATTCTTCTAGATGTGCAACATGTAAAATCAATAACCAACATATGATCATACTGTAGGTTGGTGCCATGAAACGTCTTTATATGTTGGTTGGTTTGAATTGTTTACATTCATTTCATGACGCTGCCATCATTTAGTAAAGGGCGATTAATGCTCAATTCATGCATTTTAATCAAGCTGATGCTACTTCTTGACCTAGAACTCGTGGGTATTTAGACATTTTAAAACTCGTGGGTAATTTCTATAGGCCTAGTTGATATACATTTTTCCACTTTTTGTAGATCTGTTATTGCTTTTACCATAATTTTCATTTAATTTTTTTACTATTTATTATTTTATTTACATTTTAGTTTTAGCAATTTTGTTGTGTTTTTGTCATTTTATTATTATTATTTTTTAAATAGTGTCTATGCATTTTTTAACATTACTTTTTATTTCATATATAGTTTTAGTTATTTTAGCATATCAAGTTAAACTAAATGAAAATTTAGTTAAACATTTTTAAATATTTCCTTGGCAGTTGTCTGAAATAAAATATGTTTATTTTATTTTATTTCAGGGAACATTTGTTTTATTTTCAAGTAACATTTTTTTTAATGCTTTTAGTTTTCATTTCAGTTGACTGTAACAGCCCTGTTTTGCTATAAAGTATTTATTTTCCCCCAGATATTTTTTTTGTTATATTAAATAATTAAAAAAATCTTTATTCAGTAGCAGCAATTACAAATGTGAGCCCATGTGCGCCCTTCTAAATTAGTCTCAGGTACACTTCTGAAGATGATTTTAAGTTGGTTTAAAGAAGCATATGTACATCCCTAAGTACATTGACATTCAAGTGCTTTTATTGCACACACCCATGATACACTGCACATTGAGGAAGTCCCATATTTCATCACAGCTAGCCCACCCATGGCCGCTGAGCTCTTGTGCCGTGAGAGGAGAAGAATGTTTTGGGTTCGTGGTCAGTCTGTGCCAGTCTCCTGTGATGGGAGAGGAGCTGTACTGTGATTAACACTGTCCATTGTGATTCAGACAGCTGCTGTGTGAATCAGCTTTATTCCACAGAATAAATCAGAGCTCTAGTTCTCATTCTCTCATTCATGAAAAGCTGCTTTATGTTATTGTAGCTGCAGCATAATGCAATATTTTTATCACGTTATCACATTGCTTATATGTCTTTGCATTGAACCTTATTAAAGTATTCCGGGTTACCAAGCTCATTTAACAGCATTTTGTAACATAACATAATGTTGACAGTTTGTTAAAATACTTAACCTCTGGTGCTCTTCGGTCACTCTTGACCGAAAAATTTTCTGTTTTGAATTGTTTTTAAATCACAGCTTCATCAGAATGTTACAAAACTTGGTGCCTTTTATGGCATTTGGAATGTGAACACAAAAAAAAAGTTGAGGGCATGATTCGAGCAGACTAAGTGGTCGTAAATTTTTTTTTTTGTCATACTAGTGGTAGGGGTTTGCAATATATATCGTCTGCGATAATATCGTAATTGTTGTTTTAATGATGTGTGATTTGACATTATCGAGTATTTTGCAAAAACCATTCAAAACATCCCTACAGAGCGCACACATACATTACGTGAAGCCTAGACTAGTGCGTGTGCGCATTTAGTGTGTTTTCTTTCACTGCATGATTCAGTCTATTAAAATGCATTTAGAATGATCACAAATTCAAGACATGATGGCAGAACATTTATATATTTATACCACTTCATAGTTATTCAATTTCACACGAAGAGTGTCGTTTTTCTCCAAAAATTACCATGATTACAAATGTGACATTAAATTCAATAAACAATAAGTTAATTAAGAGACTTACGTTTTAGACACCCTATTGCTTGTTTTTGCTCTATTTCGCCAACAAAAATCATTCCGAATAGAGCCACAGTGCTGTTTTGTGTCTCTGAGCAACATGACGGTGTTTCGTTCCTGAATGAATCAAGCGTTTAAATGATTCGGTTCAATTGCAATGACTCAGTTATTAACAGTGATTTGCTGCCACCTTAAAATTTCGGCTTTTTCTTTCTTTCTTTTTTTGTGTGTGATTTTTAATTTTTTTTTCCATGTTTTAAATCATTTCAAATATCAGTATTCAGCGTTTTATGTTTAATATATCAAAACATTATTTATGCATTTGTAATTGCAGGTTAAATGCATTCATGTCTTGCATTAAACAAAATACATGCGTGTAAATACATCTAAATGCCACTTCAGATGCAGCGTCTGTGTTTATTTAATATGCTTGGTAACAGCCCAAATGTCTTATTCTAATTCCCTGATTAAATGTAAGAATGTGACTCAAAAGATAATGGACACCTTCAGAAAAAAATGGCCTTATAAAGGTAAAAATGCCCATAAAATGCAAAAATCAGTTTAAACTTATTGGAAAAGAATAATTTCTATCAGTATCAACTGACCAGCACACAGAATATGAAGAATATTAAAAACATTAGGAGTCAGCTCTCTTCGGCAGTCCTTAAGGTACCAGCACAATATCACACTTAGCAAAATATCGTCTATTTATCGTTATCGATAAAATCCCAGAAAATATCGAGATATAATTTTTTTGTCAATATCGCACACCCCTAACTAGTGGTTCACCGCAATGACAGAGTGCAAAACCAACACATCCACTCACACACACACACTTATACACACACACCTATGAACTAGGGCTGAGACAATAAATCGATGCATCGCGATTCGTGGATTGATTCTAAGATTTTCGGAATGCATCGTGATTCTCTCTCAAATCAATTCTGAGCTTAGTTTTTAACAACAGATGGTGCTCTAGGCTAGCTTTTAACCACACACTCAAATGTTCATGAAGAAAATCACTTGTGCGTTCGGCTGAGTAATGCAAGTGGTTAAATGTACTTGCACCTCGGCTTTTATGCTTTTATGATGCGAGATTAATGTAAACACAGCCCACTCTCAACCTTTTCGAACTTTATGAATGATTATTTTAGGTTCAAATGGTGCATGTGTAAGGAACTGGAATCAAGCAGAATGCAGCTATTTTAAAGCACACAGTGCCATCTGCTGTTAAAAACTAAGCTCAGAATCAATTCAATCGCGATGCCTTCGGAAAATCTCAGAATCGATGCAGAATCATTTCTCGACTCTCGACTCGCGATGCATCGATTTATTGTCCCAGCACTAGGGTTGTTTTTGGCGGCCTGTTTTAATTTTAGTTTTAGTCTAGTCTTTGTGTGAACCAATTTATATGACAGATTTTAATGTAGGCTTTTATTCATATGTAAACATTGTGAGATAGCTAGTTAAAATGGTAATTAAACAAAGTTTTGATTTTACAGCTGGGTAATTTAGTTGCAGTAGAACGAGATAGCTTGATTTAAAACTTTGAATTGAATAAAAAATGAAAAGGAGGCTAAGCAGTTAATAATAAAATAAGAACAAATAAAGAAATTACTAATGATAGCACAAATAAAAAAAAATCACGATAGGCCTACAGATGAAATAAATTGCTTTTTAGTTTTTCAGGTAGGTCTAACACACTCATTAAGAGATTTAAAAAAAAATTTTTTTTACCAATTATCCAAATAATGTTTAATCCTAGAAAGCTATTATCATCAGAGGACACATGAGCATAGCGGTTAGCAGATCAATGAATGAGAGGGCAACGTTACCAGAGTTGCCCATATACCACACCTTGTTACAGCACAGTAGGGCTATTGCAGACAGAAACAATACTGTACTACATCGATGTTTCCTGTCAGCTTGATTTTTGAGTGAACTTTGCTGTTCCGATGAGCACAAACGGTATATGAGTGGAACACTCACATGGGCCGCGAGCGACTGAGCGGAGCACACACACGCATAGAGCGGGATAATACACACACGCATAGAGCGGGATAACACGCAGAGCGTCACACCACGTGAAAGTGAATCCTGAGCGGTGAACTCATTTTCGGCAGCCGGAATTTCGGTGCATCTGTAATTATTGGCGACATTAGAAATGGATATTATATAATAGCTGCTTTTTTGAACATTTTAGCAATTTAAAAATATTAAAATTGATTTTTTTACACGGCACCCCTGCTCTCGACAGACTGGTTGGGAAACACTGATCTAAATAATGGCGCGAGTGGGTCTTGAGGAAGTGTTGTCGCCTGCGTCTGCGCAGTGCGACCTGATGCAGCCCCTGAAGCGAGACACAGGAAACAGAAATACTGCAAAATAATAATAATAACGCGACTAAACGAGACAAAATAACGTTATAACATTTTGTTTCGTCTCGTCTTGGTCAACGAAAATGAATGAAACCACATTTAGTCTCGTTTTTATTCGTCAACGCTATTGCATTATACATTTAATTATCGTCATCGTCACATGACCAGCATTTACGTCTCGTCTTGTCTCGTTTTCGTCACGTGATAAAGGTTCGTTGACGACGATATTTAGTCATAATTTTCGTTGACGAAAGCAACACTACCCAGCACTACTATGAACTGGTGTGACTGTAACACAGCCAATATGTAAAATAAAAGCAATATTTACTACAATGCAGTAAAAAAAGTGGACAGCAAGGAAGAGGTTACACTCTTAAGCATCAAGAGTGCAAAATAGACACACTCACTCATAAACACACTCACACAAACATACACAATTATACACACTCAAATGAATTGGTATGGCTATAACATATAGCCAAAACGAGTCAGAAAACTGAAAAAAAGGTTGAAATAAGATCAAACCCAGAAGGATTAAGCTGATAAAACATTTCTGCTCATTTTTGTTACATTTTTATAGACTTTTAATGTTTTGTGTAATAAAATGCTTTCTCTGTGTTCAGGTTTGACTGTAGTAATAATAATTCAAAAACTGACGCTTCAAATCAACATTTCAAACAAACATAATCTAAAAAAAAAAAAAATTCTAAACCTTTACAAAAAGTTGTCTTTGAGAATGTCTAAATATATATCCAAACCCACAACTTAAAGGGATACTCCACCCCAAAAGGAAAATTTTGTCATTAATCACTTACCCCCATGTCGTTCCAAACCCAATAGAAGCTTTGTTCGTCTTTGGAACACAATTTAAGGTATTTTGGATGCAAACCGGGAGGCTTGTGACTGTCCCATAGACTGCCAAGTAAATTACACTGTCAAGATCCAGAAAAGTATGAAAAGCATCGTCAGAATAGTCCATCTGCCATCAGTGGTTCAACCGTAACGTTATGAAGCGACAAGAAAACTTTTTGTACGCGAAGAAAACAAAAATAACGACTTTATTCATCAAGTCGTCTTCTCTATGTCTGTCCGCATCACCGTAGCACCATTTTGGAGAATATGAGCTGAAGCAGGCAGCTTACGCTCTTCTGTGTCAGCCGTGCCACAAGGATACGTTTTCTACGAGTATTTGCGTTGTGATTTGAAAGAAAACAGCGCATCCTTGTGGCACGGCTGACACAGAAGAGCGTAAGCTGCCTGCGTAAATGCTGTTTATAGTGAATGCCCCTATAATTTTAGTTTTAATCCAAATGCATGCGCTAATGGAGCGAACAGCAATCAAGATCATGCAACAGATCATGCAACAGAGATGCATGCTCTCTGGCTCTCTCTCTCTCTCTCTCTCTCTCTCTCTCTCTCTTTATACATTCACTCGACAAGCTCGCGCATCTGTGCATCCACGCGCTCAATCCACTCAGAGCACTCTGCTTATCAGCTCGGGCACAGCCGCAATATAGGCGTGAATATTGAATGTTTAACATTATATTAATTACTTACATGTACTTCATAGACATCCTTAATCTCTAATAACTCCATTGCATGCGCTAATGGAGCGAACAGCAATCAAGATCATGCAACAGATCATGCAACAGAGATGCATGCTCTCTGGCTCTCTCTCTCTCTCTCTCTCTCTCTCTCTCTCTCTTTATACATTCACTCGACAAGCTCGCGCATCTGTGCATCCACGCGCTCAATCCACTCAGAGCACTCTGCTTATCAGCTCGGGCACAGCCGCAATATAGGCGTGAATATTGAATGTTTAACATTATATTAATTACTTACATGTACTTCATAGACATCCTTAATCTCTAATAACTCCATTCTACTCTCTGTTGTTCTGTTTTCAGTGTTTCTTTTTCTGGACACAGCTCTGTTCACACGCTGTTTGGTATCGGCTTTTGGTATCGGGGCATTTTAACGATTATGAGTACAGGAGTGCAGTATTGGGCCCGATACTGATACCAGTATCGGTATCGGTGCATCCCTAGTAATTTTCCTAAACAGATTGAACGTTTATATAATTCAGTATGACAATATAGTATAATACACTTTGAATATCCCTTTTATGTAACTCCAGTATCTTTTCAGTGCTAAGAACTTCTTTTGGTAAAAGAGGCAAATCCAGCAAAAAAAAAAATTCTCCTTTCTCTGAGACTCTTATTGTAGCAGGCTGGAACCTTGATAATGCAATATTGTTTCCCAATGGACCAATTAAACCTGTTCAGCCTGTCTCCCTAAAACTGAGTATCAGTCAGCCATCAGATTGGAGTTTGCAATTTTAAACGAGGTCTTACCATGCTACAGATGGTCAGTGAGGCCTAAAGGATAGACGGCATGTAACAGGAGAGTGAAGAGTGAGAAACTTAAGGCACCTGTCTTAAGAGTTAGCAGGATTATGTGTTATCTGCCTTATGGTCTGCTAGCTCTTTCCTTTGCTACTATTGATATTGTTAGAATTTTGACTGGAAACATAAAATCCCTGCATTCACAGTTCCAGACACTTGGTTTGATGTATTTTCTGCACTGCAAGATTGCCGTTTATACCAGGGTACAAATATTTGTGTGTCGTTATGTGTGATGCTGCAATATTATTCATATTTTAATCGGAAAAGCTTTCTGTGATATTAACAAACACTTGTAAATAGTAATGTTCTAGTTTTGATGTGTTGTGGCAGTTGCAGATTTTATGTGACATAATTGGTAGGCTTTATGGTTTTATGATTTTAAATAAGGAAAGAAAAACATTAGGATATTCAAATATTTTAATCACTGATTGGTGCATAGCAACAGTACATCTGCATATTCAAATTTCAGACTGTTTTGCATTTAGAAACAAAGATTTGTGACAGACATTTTAATAATGTATGGACTAATGAACTTGCCTTCTTTTGTTGTAATCCTAAATCCCTGCATTGAATTTACAGAAAAAGTGATGTGAAAGCAACTATTGACTACATTCATTTGGAAAATGAATGAAAAGTCATTTTATAGATTTTATAGAACAAATTAAAGTGTTGTTACTATCGCCAGGTTATTTAATTAATTGGTCTCTGGTCACCCCGCATGGTTCATGAGCTACACAATATAAATGTCCTTGGTTTACACATTGCTTTCCACATGCTTTTACTCATTCATATGATTCTGTACAATATCTATTCTGTTGCCACACCAGTCCTGCAGTGCAATGTGACTCTGGCATGATCGAGAGTGCAGTACAGTAGGGCATTTGTTTGCGAGTACACTGCCTTAGGCTTGTGTTTAGAACTGTGACCCTCCAAATGTGTGACTTGAAGTCAGACATTAGAACTGCTGACTTTCAACCCCGAAGCATCTGTCCAGAAATCCCCTTGTCTCACTTTCCCCAAGTCACCCCAGTGAATCATTAAACATGCTGCCTCCATTACCTTCTCACATCTTCCTCTTCATTAGTCTTGTTCCCTTTATCCAGTGAGAACATACTCCAGGAGTTCTGCTCTGTCCCTTTTGTTATGCTGCTACATATGAGTCAAAATCTGCTAAAGGTTAATGTAACAAAACAAGTAAAAAGTATTTTAAGGGAAAATGAAACATAATTTTATCAAACTTTAATTTATCTTATCCAACTACATTTTATAAAAATCATCTGTCAAGTTCCGAAATCTATGCTTATGTATTCTGAATGAATTGGATGACTACAGGGACTCATCTCAAGATCACTCATTTAACAGTTCATCTATTGCCACAATTATGAAAAAAAAAAAAAGATTAGTCAAGAATAGAAAATCATTGAAAATAGGCAAATCACAAACAACAGAATCAGAATGTGTAGTTTGCGCATAAAAATGTCCGTCAAAAGTAGGGGTGGGAATCGCAGGGTACCTCATGATACGATACAAATCGCGATACATGGCTCACGATATGGTAATATCGCGGTACAGAAATTATGCGATAATCAATATATTGCTAGACAATTCTATAATGATACATCACGATATCTGTCTAACTATGAAAACAAAATGCCTGTGAAAAGGTTAAGTGCAAGTTTTCTCTCTTTATTCAAGTCCTAACTGTTAGAAAGCAGAACAAAAGTTCTGTAAATCAAATTTAACATGCTAAGGAAATTAATCATTTTATTCTTGGACTTACTAAAAGCTTACACTTTTCTTTGTGTGTAAACCAACACCTTTAACTGCTTATCAACTTTATATATAGCCTATATATAAACCTGGTACATTTCAACATCTCAACCTTTCCTCTTCTCTCATCATAAAAACGGAGCCCTGCGCATATGACATGCAGGGGGAAAAAAGCCATTCACATCGCGTGTTTTGCATGCTCAGGTTCGTTATTTCAAATGTAGACGTGCGGCAAGCACACACACTGCACACTTCTGTGCCGCATTACGGCTCTGACGAGGTTTTGTTTCGTCGTCCATGCCATAGGTGCAGATGTTTCTGCCGGTCGGTGCCCTAATGCGCACTTGTCATATCTGAGAGAGAGGGAGAGCATCCAGTTTTGTTGACACAAAACTGGACGCGCCGGGGCCGCTGTCTCCCACTCATATAGTGAGGGAAATTCACCTGCGATCTGAGCGGAGAGGGTAGGCTACTCACGGACTCATTGCTACTCTACTCTAAACTCTGCAATAATAACGTGATCGATGCCTACAGTCCACGCTGATAGCTGTTATGGAGCAGTTTTATCTTTTATCTCCATAAACATATATAGAGCACTAGAGCTAATACAGTGGCTGGAAATCTGTTTATCCTTCGGTTCCTCGTGCTTCTCCATCTTCATAGACAACGTATCATCCCAATACCGTGTTCGAAAAGAAAATGACGTTTAGGCGGGACCCCTAAAGGGAATAAATACGAGATGGGAGGAAAATATATATTTCAATATTTTTCCTCGCAGTTATATAATTGGGTAATTATACTAAATATATATTTCGGCATCAGAGAGCCGCTATTATACCTGGCATTGAAACTGGCATCGTTTTAGTTTCACTTTCACTTTCGAGACTTGCGATCGCACATACTCTGTTTATACTATGGAGCAACAGTACTTGCCACACATTTTACAAGATTATATGTTTGTCAGTGGTACTGAGGATCTGCAAATCATTCGCCATCATCCTCAGTCATCTCTCCTTACTCTGTTTATGTGGTAAGTGAAATTTTATGTACTGTTATGTTTTCGTGTCGCCACATCAGCTAAAGTCTGTCTACACTGGACCATTGAAAATCATTTGAAACTTGTGTCAGCAAATCGAACGCGGCAGCAGTTTACTGTCGGGGATTTGTCGTGTCTCGCCGTGCCACAGCCAGTGTAGACCGCATCACTGATTGTAATGAGTTCTATAGACTGATCTATATATACACAATACATCTCTGTGATAGAACAGTGGTTCTATAGAAATTTGTCACGGCGCGCCGCTCGCGTCCGGTGTAGACATGGTGTTAGGAATCGTGTTTTCCCTTATAAGAATTCACACTTCAGGCACACCCACTAACTCTCCCCCCGCTCGCCCCCGCCCCCGCCAATGTCATCGTCCATCTAATGCCAATTTTGTAGACATCGCCCAGCCCTACCATGAATGTGTTATGTCAATGATTTTAGTTCTAATATTCCAAATGACAGCCAGCTGTTTTGACGGATAACGTGCATAAGGGGTGAAAATAGGTTTGATTTATTTTATTTTTTTTTGCTTCTTTTGCGGAATGACGTTTATTTCATGGCTTAAATACATTATTTTGTTACTCAGAGACTGACAGAAACTGCTTATCAAGAAATGTTACATTTAACTGCCGCAAATTTGTTGACTTTTGAAAATCAAGTTCATGTTTCACCAGAAAAGTAATGGTTTTGGTGCACAAAGTTGTCTCTTATAACAAAAATCTTGTATTTAAACTAGGGTTGCACGATAAATCGCATGCAATGTTTAACGCGCATCTTATCATCTTACTGACGAGTTGCACAAAACCACGTTCATATTCGCGCAATTTTTTGCGCAGCTCGTCAGTGAACAACGGCTCTGTGTAGTTAATGCTGCTCAATGTGAAAGCCCGCAGGTGATGGAGATTTACCGCTGATTACAGAACCGGCTTTCTGACAAGATGCGCGTTAAATATCGCATGAGATTTATCGTACAGCCCTAATTTAAACATGGCAATGCAGATCCTTTTGTAAATAATAGTGACAAGCCACTTTTTAAAATGTTTGTTTCATTATTACCCCTAAAGAGATTTTGACTCGTATACTGATGCCAAAATAACTGAAAGGAAACCAACATAAAAATGCACAACTCCAGAATGTGACAATAGAGAAGTGACAAACATATTCTATTTGAAGATTCTGTTCTAAATCATCTGATGTCACATGAGGGGAAGTGAGCTCAAACAAGACTAATTTTAGCCAACATTCAAGGCTCATATTTGCACTGGCAGAAATGATAGGGAGGTTTGTGTTAATTCCTGCTATTGCAACAGAGCACAGGTCTGGAGATTAGTAGTGTTTTAAAATCCTTCTGGGAAAATACAGCGATGCTGGCAGTTTGGGATGCACTGTATGGGAAGATGTACACAATGGAAGTGTTAAGCGCAAAGTATACTTCAGTTTTGATACAAAATCATATATGGGCATTCAAAACTTTTTAAAGCATGTAAAATGCCATGCAGTGACTACTATGTACGTTTGTCATGATATCTAGTTTATTGAAAATAGACCATTTGAAAGAACTGATTCAGAAGTCTGTCAGCATTTTAGCTACTGAGGTTTAAATCCAAGAAGTTGACCACTCTTATATTAAAGGGGTCATATGATGCTGCTAAAAATAACATTATTTTGCGTATTTGGTGTAATGAAATGTGTTTATGCGGTTTAAGGTTCAAAAAACACATTATTTTCCACATATTGTTTCTCCTCTACGCATCGCCTTTCTGAAACGCGTTGATTTTTACAAAGCTCATCGGTCTGAAAAAGCGAGGTGTGCTGTGATTGGCCAGCTATCCAGTGCGTTGTGATTGGCCGAATACCTCAAGTGTGTGACCGAAATGTTACGTCCCTTACCATATTGTGATATGATGCCCTGTCAGGCCGGAGCGACGAGGCAAAAACATGAAAACCCATTATAAACGAGGCATTCGTTGCATCCAGTGGGGACATAATTATGGATTATAATGACTTATACTGTCTTTTTACGCGTTGCGTTACATCGCGCCGCGCAAACAAAACCATGTCTGCATTTGTGATCGGAGAAATGACAAACAACAAGCCCTGCTCTACACTGCCCAAAAAACTCGCTTTAAATATATAAAATATAAAAACTCTTTAAATATAAAAAACTTACTTACAGTCTTTGAGTCAGAACAGCCGGCATTGTAGTCTACTCTCCCAGGATCAGGAAACAGTCCTCCATAAAATGCGCTGCACACATCTGAATATTTGGGTTGAAGTGTTCTGGAACAGTGTTGTAAATACAACTTAATCACTGATTTGTAGTCGTTTCCATTTTTGGAATGCCAAACAAAGTAGTTTCGCTTCCACAATGAAACAGCGTCACACACGGTGACCTAGAGAGATATTTCCTCAGCGACCAGCACGGATCAGCTCTAGGCATGACGAAGCAGATATCGTCCTCTTTTGGAAGACCAAACAAAGTAGTTTCGCTTTCACAATGAAACAAACAGCGCCTTCACGACATGGCGACGGCAACAATACTACAGCGAGAATAAAAGTTATGCCTTCTTTCTTTGCGTGAACATTTGGGCGGCGTTATGCAAATCTTCCCACATAATGAGGTAGATATGTGGGGGCGTGTTAGAACGAGCCGTTTTAGGTAGGTGTGGCTGACTCTTAACTTTTATAAAGAATATCTCTTTGGATTTGAGACTTTAGTCTTTGCAACTTTACAGATCTTCTTTATGCACCAAGAGCTTGTAACACTCCAAAGAGACAGGACAAATTGAAATCGCATCATATGACCCCTTTAAGAATGCATTCAAATTCATTAAAATGTTTGATAATCTTATATTGCAGATATAATTTTTTATATATTCCGTGTTTAATCCAGCTCTAGTCCAGTGTGAGATTTTGTTGCAGTTTCCTCAGATGCTTTCTAAAGCAATGACTTTAGTGGAGGAAAGTATGAGTACGCCGAAGCCAGACAGGAGAGTGGATATGAGATGGCCGTGAATGTGGAAAGACTGCTGATCTGCACTGCTGACTGACTGCTTTAGCTGATGACAAACCTCAGCAGAAATTAAAGTGCATCTACATAAAATGAGTCAGCGGTGAAAACGCTCTCTAATCGTTCTTAATCACTGTCAGTCTTAGTCATGAATGAACCCGACTCATGTTTGACATTTGACATTTTCTCACTGTGATTTTGTCCTCTGAAGGAAATGACATACAGGAAGTGCATTGGTTTCGCTCCCTCACACGTGTCTGTGTGTTGTGTGCTAGATTGTTTCATACGAGCTGCAGAAATGTACAGGTTTTATGGGGTTTTGTGAAATATTCAAAAGTCTTTGCTAGGACTAGGAGATCTAGCCAAAAATGATTAATCTAAAGCCATTTTACAAGATTCGGAAGCTAAAATTTTGTTCAGAGGTTTCTTAAAAGTTTTTTTTCATTTGGCAAAAATTATGAGGCACTTTAAAGCAAGTTTGCTAAATCAAATTTAAATTTAAAATACAGTAGACATATAGAAACAAATGATAGATATGTTTTAGGTTGTGTTCATTATATTTATTTATTTATTTTTAATATGTTCCAATGCAATATTTACATACTACTGTTGAAAAGTCTCTTCTACTCATCTAGGCTGCATTTATTTGATCAAAACAGTAATATTGTGGAATATTATTACAATTTTAAATAACTATTTTCTATTTGAACATATTTTAAAAGTAAAAGTAATATTTTTATGATGCAAAGCTGAATTTTCAGCATAATTCTCCAGTCTTGCTCAAAAACATTTCTTATCATTTTCAATGTTGAAAACAGTTGGAAACCGTGCTAAATTTATTTATTTATATTTTTCAATATTCTTTGATAAATAGTAAGTTCAAAAGAACAACATTTTTTTAATAAAAATATTTTTTTGACATTATAAATGTATTTCCTGTCACTTTTGATAAAAGAAAATTATTAAATTCAAAAAGAATGAATGAATTAAAAAACAAATAACTGACCACAGACCTTTGAATATGTTTTACTTTTTAGATGAAACATTAAAACATTTTAGATTAAATAAACTCTATACGTTTTTGTTACTGAGGGTTATTTAAGAGATGTTAACATATGTGGATTGTGGTTTTCCATATTCATAAGTGACAGGAGCAGTGATTGCAATCTTTGGGAAGTTTAATGGGCAAATAAAAAGCACATTAAAATCATTGCAGTATTCATGGTGTAGGTTAATGTTGTAATAATTAAATAATATTGTGTATATCATAAATCACACAGCCATGAGTTTCTTTGTTGGTGTTTTTTTTCCCGCAAATTAGTCTCTCGTGTTTCACGTGGAGTCCTTTTAGAAGCAGTTCTACCCACATCCATGCTTATGTTTCTTTGCCTACTTTCCTAAGTAGGTCTGTAGACAGTCTGGCCTGAACTTATCTGCATACACATGGGCAGCTGACCTCTTTCCAAACCACTTTCTCAGATTCACTCTTGTAGGTCAGCGGATGCCCCTCTTTCTTTACCTCCCACTTTTGTGCGAGTGAATACATGATATACTGTCCTCATGATCACATTTCCTCTTATTTTATCATACTTTCAGTATGACTAGGTTTTGTTGCAGGAAAGCATATTAAAACTGATTTACTGCTCTTAGAAAACATCAAAGGTGAGCGTGACCAATTCCTCAATGGAGATGTGTGATGTGGCCGACATAGATTGCTGCTTTATTCAGTATTGTAGCCCTGGAAACCGCTGATAATGCCAGCAAGGTGCTCTGAATGCTTTCATGACGTGTGGAATATATTAGCTTGTCAGCATAATCCTTCCCTGTCGATGCTGATTTGTGAAATATTCTATATATGAGTGGAAAATGCATGAATGGTTTAATACATGCTCGACCGTTTAGTGACTATTTTAACACGTATACATACATTTTTAATTAAAGTTAAGTAACAGTAAGGTTTTTAATATTTCTGAAAGTCTCTGCTGACTAAGGCTGCATTTGTTTAATTAAAATACAGTAAAATCAGTAATATTGTGAAATATTATTATGATTTAAAATAGTTTATTTTTATAATGTATTATAAATATTTTAAAAATGTAATTAATTCCTGTGATCAAAGCTGAATTTTCAGCATCATTACTCCAGTCTTCAGTGTCACGTGATCCTTCAGAAATAATTCTAATATACTGATTTGCCGCTCAAGAAACATTTCTGATTATTTTCATTGTTAATATTTTGTGGAAATACATTTTTTAGGACACTTTGTTGAATAGAAAGATAAAAGGAACAATATTTATTATTGCATCACTGATAAGAATGGACGCGCGTATGTCTTTCTGTGGGTCACTTACTTACAGCCTACTTGTCAAGTATTCGTTTAGTTTCAGTTAATTTTTGCGACACGTTTGAAAATGAAGATCATAGAGACCGAGGCGGCAGACAGAGCACCCTGTTTGTTTTCTTTATTTTACAAAAGCACAAAGTTTTGTTGTTATTATGAGTGCATAAAAAATAGAAGTAGACCCTTTACAGATTCAATTGATGTATTCCTCTTATCTGTATGATCAAAAATGACTGAGTAATTTAAGTTCCTTTAGGGGTTATCAGAAAAAAATGCCACAAAACACGCCGGCGCATTTGTCGACCCCAGATGGCTAAAAAATATTTAATTAATTGTATTCAATAAATAAATAACCCACCTACCCCAAACTTGTATATATTTTTGTGTATAATAAATGTTATATTCAATCGGATGCTTAAACATGTGGAACTCAGTTGACTAGTTTCCAGATAAATGTCGGGAAACATTAAAAGTGTGCTCTTTACAGGAAACACATGAAACTTCAGCATTTAAAAGGTTTGTGGGAATGGATATGAGTCGTAAAAGCAGCAGGAGGAGGGAAGCCTGGGGCGCTGGGCGGCTCTGTTAAAGACTCGTCATTGCGCTGCATTTTCAAAGGATGAGTTGTGTGAGATCCTCCCGTAAAGCCGTCGTGGGAAGATCAGTGAATGTGGGAGAGGGTGCATGTTCTTCAACGTGAGTCTGCACACTTGGATATGTTTTTCAGACGTAAGACATGGCCTTGAGGCAAACCTAGACACTGCTTTGAGGAGTTTGACTCTTGACATACTGCCAAATAATCAAACGTTTGAAATTTGAGTGTGTTTGATCTTTTGTGGGAAACCTTGTGGTCAGAACAGACACTCTGATAATATCAGTTTTCAGATGGACTGCCAACACTATATAAAAATATTTGAACAAAGAACATGCTACTACTACTACTGCTAATAACGATTAATATATATATATATATATATATATATATATATATATATATATAT
>NW_015505277.1:2519274-2521302 GCF_001515645.1 Sinocyclocheilus grahami | reverse complement strand
TATATATATATATATATATATATTATTTATTTTTATTTTTTATTTTTTTTCTTGAGCAGCAAATCAGCATATTAGAATGATTTCTGTAGCACCATGCGATTAGGGTTAGGTACCGAACTCGGTACTTCTAAGGGTACCGACCGAATTGCGTCGGTACTACCGAGTACCGATTCACGTTAAATCAGTCTGTGCCAAATTTCGGTACCTGAGAACGCATCTGGGCGCATGCGCTACAGAGCGAGAAAGAGAGACCCTGTGGCGTGATGTCACCCCTGCAACTCATTCAAACAACTCACAGGGCAAGCCGAAATGTTCTGAAGTGTGGTTACATTTCTAGGGCCATATGGTTTCTGCAAAAACGCGGACAGGATCGCAGAGTCCATTCATAAAAACGTAATTTACTCTATAGCGCGGAATGCCACGGAATTCGTCAATTTTGGACGAATAAATCAAAAGTAGCCACTGCCACTTAATTCGAATCGCGATATGAACTAGTGTTTGTGAATATTAAAATGCAAAAAGACGGTTTAAATATAAATCCTGCATGTTCCTCTTGCCTCTGTATGCATGAATGGTGGAAACGCGGTTTTGTTTACTACACAAATACTGAAGCATGTGTGACGCTCGCGGTGATTTTCGGCCTCTGCGTCTCACTATATGACGGCATGAACACAAAAACTTAATCTCCAGAGCTGCTGTGAGAGTCTCTCCGTGATAATTTTACCTTTTTATTTGAGAGAACTAGCATCATACTGGGGGGGGGGGGGGGAAAGAAAGAAAAAGTTTGTAGGGCCCTATTGTTCAAAATGTTGAAATGGAGACTTTTTGACTTATTTTTTCACTGAAATAAATGTTTTTGTAATTACACAGAGAGTAAAGTACCGAAAAAAGGTACCGTTGGAAGTATCAAGTTATAAAGTATCAAGTAGACATTACAAAAAGTAGCTTGAGCTTTGGAAGGAAATACTTACATTTTGTTGAATTAAATATTACACATAAACATTTAGGCTACAATGGCCTAATATAAACTATGAAACAAAAAAAGAAGAAAGAAAGTGAGAAACATCTCAGAATTTATTGTTCATACAATGAAAGTAATTGGTAACCAAATCAGCTTTGTTACCAACAGTTTTCAAAATACTTTTTTATTTTGTTCAAAAGAAAAAAAAATCATACAGGTTTGAAATGACATGAGGGGTGAGTAAATAATGACATAACTAAATTTTTTGGGTGAACTTTAATATTTTATTATTATTATTATTATTATTTTTTTTTTTTATTATCCTTTAATATTTTATTATTATTATTGAAATGATACACTAAATAATAAACTAAAACTGCTAGCAGGTGGCGGTAAATGTCTTTATGAGTCTTTCATTCATTAGATTCATTCAAATGGCTGATTCATTCAGGAATTCAGTAAACGGCTCACTTTATAAATGGGTCTTTGAATCATTGGTTCACACGATTCATTCAAAACAAACTAAGCACCGCTGTGCTCGGAGACGTACAACAATTCTGCTGTGGCTTTTATAGGTAATATTTTAGTTGGCAAAATTTAGCAAAAAACAGACGATATTGTGTTTAAAATATAACACAATGTTAACTTCGTATTTACTGACCTGTTGTATAAAATCACTTTTAAACTTGTGATGTTTGTGACAAAAACAGCTCTCGCTGCTCATATGATATCGGTTATCATGTCACATAAATATTAGACAAACTCATACAGAGACATTTTTTACCCCAGTATCTTGCATTGTGTTGCCCTGCATCATATTGATCAACAGTCAACTGTATGAAATGTAAGAGGATGTACAGGTCTGGGGGCGGGGCCAGTGTGTTAGCTGCGTTAAAATATTGCGTTATTTTTCATAACTAATTAAGTTAATGCGTTAAACTGACAGCCCATATTATATTATATTATATTATATTATATTATATTATATTATATTATATTATATTATATTATATTATATTATATTATATTATATTATATTATATTATATTATATTATATTATATTATA
>NW_015505277.1:2488068-2518034 GCF_001515645.1 Sinocyclocheilus grahami | reverse complement strand
GTTAAACTGACAGCCCATATTATATTATATTATATTATATTATATTATATTATATTATATTATATTATAAAGTGCCAATATATATAAAAAAAAACATATCAAATGTGTTAATAATAATCACAATAAACAATTTTTACACAAAGTTATATAGTTTGTTAGCCCGATGTAGGTGATGTTGTAGATATGTAGAGTTAGAATTATCTGTTTTATTTCAGCACATCAAACACTGCATTTATTTTGTTTCAAGAGGCATTGATGTAGTTGTTTAGGCAAAAGGCCCGGCACTGAGGGCCAAATGAATCAGAATTGAATCGGAATCAGGCTGTTTGTATGCATAATCATTGTGCTAATGGAATCTACTTCAAAAGACTCAATGTGCTATAAACAAATAAATCCTCTCAAACCTCTCTCTTGGTTTTGTGAAGCCAAATGACCAACATAATGAGCTGAATGAAGGAGAAGCGTTTTAGTTTAATCTGCACAGTAAGCATTAGACGTATAGGCCTTTTGCACTGGTCTGCAAATCTCTGTAGTAATTAAAGGAACAGTCCACCCTAAAATGAACATTTGCTGAGATTTACTTACCCTCAGGCCATCCAATTAGAACAAGGCCAGAACAGATTTGGAGAAATGTAGCATTGCATCACTTGCTCACCAATGGATCATCTGCAGTGAATGGGTGCCGTCAGAATGAGAGTCCAAACAGCTGATAAAAACATCACAATAATCCCCAAGTAATCCACACCACTCCAGTCCAATAATTAATGTATTGTGAAGTGAAAAGCTGTGTGTTTGTAAGAAATAATCCATCAATTAACTTTAAACCATTGCTTCAGGCTAAATATGTGTTCGCAATCTATAATATTGCTTTCTCCTGTGATAATCATCTTGTCTGAATCAGGAGAGAAATATGCACAGAACAAGCACTGTGTACGAGCAAAAACCATCCAACACTAGTTATACTATTTTTTTTTATGTGAGAGGGCTATAGGTGATGGATTTACTTTTTTTTTTATACTGGAAGGAAGAGTTATTATTCAATAAGAACTCATATCTTTTGCCAGAAATGCCTTTTTTTTAGCATCACAAGATGCTAATTGGTGGACTGGAGTGGTGTGGATTACTTGTGGATTTGTGTGGTGTTTTTATGTCAGCTGTTTGGACTCTCATTCTGACGGCACCCATTCACTGCAGAGGATCCATTAGTGAGCAATTAAAGTAATAAAAGATTTCTCCAAATCTGTTGATGAACAAGCAAACTCTTCATCTTGGATGGCTTGATCGTGAGTAAATTTTCTTTGAAAGTTATATTTTTACCCCAAAATATCTAACCCTCGTGTCGTTTCAAACCTTTATAATAAAAAAACAATGAGCTGTTTGTCACACTTAGCTATTGTATGGCTTTAGAAGTCAAGGAATATAGTGCACACACTTTTATTCTGACACTTGGTGCTTGAGTAAATGATGATGACATGTTGGTTTTTGGTACTCAGAATTGTGTTTTGTTTGGGGATGAAAAGCAGGCGGCTGCACCGAATGCACGGCGGGTGAATCCGTAGGGGCTATTGTTCAGTGGGTGTAGGAGACATAGATCACACAGGCCTTTCATCAAAGCACACAGACATCAGGCAGCTGGTAAAATCCCCCCGTTTCAGATCTCAGCTGTTTTCTTCCTGTCTAGCCTCTCTTCCCTCGAGCCTCCTCTTCTCTCTGTAACATCGCTACAGTAAGGCATCTCCCCTCCTCCTATTATAGTGCTATGGAAACGAATCCCGGCCCTTGAGCATCTTGGAGGGCGGAGCTTGTATTCTACTAATTATGCATGGCACTTCGCGCTAATCAGTGCAGGATACGTGCCCAGATTTTTCTCCCTCCCAGCAGTTTTTGCGTCAATATTTGCTCTCTGTGTTTAAACACATTTGCCGACTTTAAACTCTTCAGTCTGTTTAGCTCAAGTCTAATATTCTCCAGTGACTCACAAAGGTTATTCCTCAAGTGTTTAAATTGAAGTCACTTGAATATCAAGCATGGAGAGGTTCGAAATGCTGCAGAGAGATGTTAGAAATAGACTACATTTATCTGAGTCTGTGCCACACACAAACGAAAACTGTTCTCAGATGAGTAGTGTTTTTATGCGGTCGAGACGAGGACTTATTCCCATGACATCACTGCAGCTGCTGTTTGTTGTTGGGGAAGGAACTGCCACATGAAAGGGAAGTGCTTATGAATATGCAAAATGGGGGTGTGGCTGCTGAACATGTTTAGAGCCTGTCTGATGACCTGAATGGAGATCAGAATTAAATTTAATTAGATTTCATATTTAGAAAAAAATAAAAAAAAGTTTCAAATGGACAGGAAAGGGCAATTTGAAAAGATAAAAATAAGTACAGAATAATAATACATTTTCAAAATTATACCGGTTTCACGGTACATGACGGTATTTTTTTTTCATGCATGACCAGGTGTTAACCAGATTTTCTACTGATTGAGAGAGGTAATATTGCAGTATATTGACTTAGTATTTACTCATGACAGTAAAATAGGTCATTCTGTCAAAAAATACCACACTAAATAGTGACTAAACACGACCCATTTTAATACATGTTAGCCAGGAGTCACTCTCATTTATAATTGCGGCATCGTCTGATAAAATCAACAAGCATCTACACTAAAGAGCGGCTATGCGGTCGTTTTGGCTATATTACTTTTTTGTCTCATGCAGCACACTGCCTGCGTAACAAACTAAAAAAAAACAACAAACAAAAAAGTGCATGTGATATTAACAGACAAGCTATGCTCATATTTATAATTCCAAACAATCAGTAAGCGACAGGTGCTAGGAAACGCTGTGTTGTACTCATTTATTGAGGAGTCGGCTGCGGTGCTTCTCTGCCGCTCACTGCACAGAACAGACGCCGAGAGAGGCGACACTTCTCCGGGGAAAGTCAGACCTCGCGTTCGCGGGACAGCACTGGAGAAATCTTCCAACTGAACCATAGCTGAGGTTTATCCAAAAAAGTCTCTAGGTTTGTCAGTATGAATATTCTATGGAAAAAAGCCACTAAAAGGGTCTGAAAGTTGCTAAATCTAGTGCTAAAGTCACGCTTGTGTGTGTGAGACGCGGGAGCTGATGGCAGGGGCGGTGGATATTTGTGGTGGACAATGTGGATATTGTGGATGAGTTCTTCTGTGTCATCACGTTCTATTAGTTCTACAGCTTCAGTTTCTGAACTTTCACACTTCGTAACACTTCCCTCACCACAGTGAAAAGGGACCCCTTTCAAACAGTGTCGCATTCCGAACGTTGTTTAAGCGACATACACCCATATTGCGGTATTTTAAAAATCCATATCATAACAAAAATAAACACCGGTATTCGGTATGAACTGGTATACCGCCCAGCACTACTTTTTAATATATTAATATGGAAAACCATTCTTTTAAATTTTAATATTTCACAATATTGCTGTTCTTACTGTATTTTTGATCACATAAATGCAGCCTTGGTGAGCAGAAGGAACTTGTTTGAAAAACATTTAAAAAACTTACCTGTGTGCATGTAATAAAATTATTTATTGATTAGTTTAAGGCTAGGTTATCTCTGTTGTCTGTGTCTTTCTTCAGTGTGGAAATTGTATCTGGTTCGGTTATCATATTGGGTAGACTGTGTGTAATGCATAGTGTGCGTATTGTGTTGCCGAGTGTAAATGTCAGGAAGGCAGGGTGGCGCTGGCACAGATGGCATCACAGTCAGACCTGCTTCCTTACCAGCATGACACACACACATTCTCACACACTGCAGTAGGAAAACCATTCCTCAAGTTACTCAAGATAAAACCTCCAGGATTCACTCAAGATGTCCCAGATTAGACATGGCTACCATTAGCTGATCCTTCACTAAAAGAACATAGTAACTTTATCAGGACAATATGTGCTACTTGCTTAACACCTTAGATTTTGTCAGCTGATAGCATAATCTGAAAACCATGTAGTATTGAAGATGTGGTGTAAATGTTAGCGAACACACTGTAAATAGTGGTGCTATTTATTAACAACTTTTTTAAAAATATCTATTTATTATATAGTTCAATATTTCAAATGTAATATTTAACTGTTTAATTAAAAGTAGTAATTATGTTGGCTTGACAAAGCCGACATACTGATCTACTGTTTCTTCTTCTTCTTCTGAGACTAAACTTTAAACAGTATCTCCTCCTAGAGTTTTTAAACTACAACCACGACTCGGGTTGCTTTATCTTTTCCAACCGATTGGGCTTACAAATTTCGTTAAACAAACAATCAAAACTAAATGTCCCAGAGACTTTCATTAGGGCTGCACAATTAATCGAAATTAAATCGCAAAGGCGATAAAGGCAGAAGCTGCGGTTGTCATGCGTATCTTTCAGTGAAGCACGGTTCTGTGATCAGCAGTAAATCTCCATCTGAGGGCCAGAGGGCGCTCTCGTGCTGAAAATACGCCTCGCAGAAGAAACCCAGGAAATCCCTATAGCGGTTGCTGAATAAACAGAAGATTTAACTGCTTTTATTGATTCAACTTGACTAATAAACACACGACTACGACAATAAATTGTTTATCTGAGTTTGTCTTATTATAATTTTTATTATAATAAAGTATATAATAATGCAATGCTAATCGTCATAGCCTTTATCACTGCTTAGAATACTATTAAATATGTTGCGTGCCTTATTCTGTGTAAGAAGCCACATCATCTCACAGAAAGATTTATTTCAAACACTCGACTCACGTTATGAAGTGTGTTTGGAGTAAAAACATGTTATTAAATGTGGTATTTTCACGTGCTTTCAGATGGAGCAGCATTTACTACACAGAGCCGTAGTTCACTGACAAGCTACACAAACAGCTTTCATAATCGCAGAATGATTTCTTCAATTTCATAATCGCGCGATTAAAGGGTTAGTTCACCCAAAAATGAAAATTCTGTCATTAGTTATTCACCCTCATGTCGTTTCAAACCCGTAAGACCTTCGTTTATCTTCGGAACACAAATTAAGATATTTTTGCTGGAATCTGAGAGCTGTCTGACACTGCATAGACAGCAACGCTACTGAAATGTTCCCAAGTCCAGAGACGTAGCAAGGAGATTGGTAAAATAATCCATGTGACATCAGTGGTTCAACCGCAATTATACGAAGCTACCAGAATACTTTTTGTGTGCAAAAGAAAAAAAAAAACTTTATTCAACAATTAATCTCCTCTGCATCACCCTGTAGCGCCATTTTGGAGAGTATCAGCTGGACTAAACACCGTATGCTGTTCTGTGTCAGCTGCGTCACACCGGATCTGTTTCCTACGTTGTTGTGGTTTGATCTGAACCTAAACAGCGTGTCCGTGTGACGCAGCTGACACAGAACAGCAACGTCCAGCGGATATTCTCCAAAATTGCACCAAGTTGATGCGGAGTAGACGGATTGTTGAATAAAGTCTTTTTTTTTTCCTTTTGCGCACAAAAAGTATTCTCGTAGTTTCGTATAATTGTGGATGAACCACTGATGTCACATGGATTATTTTACAGATCTCCTTGCTACGTTTCTGGACTTGGGAACATTTCAGTTGCGTTACTGTCTATGCAGAGTCAGACAGCTCTCAGATTCCATCAAAAATATCTTAATTTGTGTTCCGAAGGTGAACGAAGGTCTTACGGGTTTGAAACGACATGAGGGTGATTAATTAATGACAGAATTTTCATTTTTGAAATTCTGGTTCTAAAATTCAAAATTCAAATTTTGACATTCTTTAAATCGTCTGCGATTATGAACACGATTTTGCTTAGCTTGTCAGTGAACTACGGCTCTGTGTAGTAAACGCTGCTCCATCTGAAAGCACGTGCTGGAGATTTACTAATAATCACAGAACCGGCTTTACTGACAAGATACGCATGACAATCGCATTTGATTAATCGTACAGCCCTAACTTTCATAGAGGGGCTCAAAACCTTTTGTACAATAACACATATAGGGCCTGATTTACTAACAGCTTGCACCAGCGCAAACCGTCTTTTCGCATTAAAACAGTACTGTCAGGATTTACTAAAGACACTCAGTGAAGAATTAGCGCTGAAAAGGCATGGACAGTTATTTTTGCGCCTGAACTTATTGAATATGCATTTGTAGGAGTTTCCCTTTCAGAGGCAACATTTATGGGTGGAGAGTATTAAAATGAATCGCGCAACATGATTTACTAACATTAGCGTTCATCAAGTTACTGGTATTTGCGCCATTATTTAACACCCAAAAAAGCATGTCTTAAACTATTTTGCGCTTGAAATGGCTGCATTTGTTGTTGGTAGGAGGAGGCACCACAGAGAACAGAGAGTGCGTAGTAGAAGGAAGAGGATTTTATTTCCACATGTAGCCTATTAATTTATTTGGAAAGCCAGAAGAACACATTATCTGAACATATCCTTATGCTAATTTGCGCTGCGCGAATGTGTCTAGCATTGTGTTAATTAATTCTAGCTAAAATGTGTTAAATCATGATAGAAAAATGCTATCACTGTGCTAAATCATGCTAGCAACACATGAAAACATGCTAGCAATTTGCTAAATCATGCTAGCAACACATCAACACCTACAAAAATTTTAAAAAAAATTATAGTAAAAGTGTAGTAACCATGGTTCTTTGGCAGATTACCATTTGGATAACCATAATTTTACTACTACAAATACCATTGTTAAACTTTGGTTAGTGGAGCGAATGGGGGAAATTGGTTCTCTAGGATTGACCCTGCTGGCTAGTTCCTAGAACTATGTGGTGCGAATTAAAGGATTTATATATGCTTAAGTTGTGGATATCATCGTGAGCAGAGGCAGGCGGGCTTGAGAACGGAGCGGCCGGCGGATTCAACGAAGGAGCGTCCGGCGAGCTTGCGGCAACCACATGTGACGACCCCGGGCTGGATTCCTCTTCATCCACGGTGAAAGCCGATCCAACGATCCACAGCGCAAAGTTGTTGTATTTCCTCAGCGACCAGCACGGATCAGCTCCAGGCATGACGAAGCAGATATCGTCCTCTTTTGGAAGACCAAACAAAGTAGTTTCGCTTTCACAACAAAGCACACAGCGTCTTCAGGACATGACTGCAGCAACAATACTACAGCAAGAATAAAAGTTACGCATTCTTTCTTTGCGTGAACATTTGGGAGGCATTATGCAAATCTTCCCACATCGTGATGTAGACATGTGGGGGCGTGTTAGAACGAGCCGTTTTAGGTAGGCGTGGTTGACTCTTAACTTTTATAAAGAATATCTCTTTGGTTTTGAGACTTTAGTGTTTGCAACTTTACAGATCTTCTTTATGCACCAAGAGCTTGTAACACTCCAAAGAGAAAGGAAAAATTTAAATCGCATCATATGACCCCTTTAACTACAATACCCATGTTTTTGTTTTGTTTTTGTAGTTAAATCATGGTTCATTTGTGTAAGGGAAGACATGCTAGCAGCATGTTAAATCATGCTAGTAACTTGCTAAAACATGTTAGCAATGTTATAGGATATAAAAATGCTAACGATGTGTTAAAGGGTTAGTTCACCCAAAAATTAAAATTAGTCCATAAATTACTCACCCTCAAGTCATCCTAGGTGTATTTGACTTTCTTCTTTCAGATGAATCCAGTCGGAGTTATATTATACTTTGGTCTTTCAAGCTGTTTCATGGCACTCAGCCGGTGTTGCATGCATCAGTCCAAAAAAAGTTAAATAAAAAGCAACCATCCATAAAAAAAGTGTCTCCGGGGGGTGAACAAAGGCCTTCTGTAGCGAATCGATGCGTTTTTGAAACAAAATTATCCATATTCAAAACGTAATAATCACTTTTATGTAGCTTGTGCTCACTGTTGTACACGGAAGCAGCTCCGGGAGGATGACGTATGAGGTCAGCGTTGCACATGCGCCGGTGAGTCTCGTGAAAACCAATGTTTGTTAACAGGAGCAAAAGAAAAACAGTCTCCTCTTGGCTTATATTGAAATCCTCCGACATTCTTCTTTACAAATCCTCGTTTTGTACTTCTAATTAGTGACCGTTGTTTTGATCTCTCCCTTGCGCTTCCGCGTGCATCACTTCTGAGCGGCACATGTGCAAAGCCGATCTCATACGTCATCCTCCCGGAGCTGCTTCCGTGTACAACAGTGAGCACAAGATACATAAAAGTGATTATTACGTTTTGAATATGGATATTTTTCTTACAAAAATGCATCGATTCGCTACAGAAGGCCTTTGTTCACCCCCCGGAGCCATGTGAGACTCATGTTAACAACAGGTTAAAACAGCATAATGTGTTAAATCATGTTAGAAACAGGCTAGCAATGTGTTAAATTATGCTAGAAACATACATCATTTAAGCTTATTCTAAGCTTAAACTTAAACTTTCAGACAAGGCTTTAAGCAATCATCAAAGTTTGTAATCACATTTTGGTAATACTAATAATAATATATATATTTTTTTATTGTTTGTGTTTTAATTTTAGTGTTTTTTTTTGCCTTAAATGTTGTCTTTGTTTCTTTTGCTTAGCTTTCTATTGCCCATTAAATATTACAGTTATTAAATGTGTCTTACTCTAACCTTTCTTCATTGACACACACGCACACACACACACACACAGCATATGTGTGAAGCTTCATTGAGCTTGTGTTGTTGTGATCAGGCACCTGTTAACACCTCAGCTCTGCACAGATTCTGATCTGGGCTCTAATGCCCGCAGCAGGTGCCGCTGGCCTGTTTTCTGCTCACACATTAACACGACTCGCAGCTGCCACACCGCACTGGCACACGTTGCACTGTTTGGACAGCTTGCTCACCATCACGCACAGAAAGCTCTCTGATATCAGCCGTGCAGATTAATTGAGCGCCTTTTCATTGAATTTTAGCTGGAAGTGTGTGAGATTGTATTGATTTCTATTCTTTGAGGGCTGAGTTACCCTGATCTTCAGCTAATTTTAACAATAAGCATGTAGAACAACTAGCATATATTTCAGAATCTGATTAAACAAACCTTTCATTTCCAAGTGCATGAGGAGAATTGATGTTTCAGAGAGGGAAATTATACTTTTAAGGGTGAACTTATTGGATGTAGGCCTACTCATTTAATTTCACAGTAATATTGTGAAATGTTATTGCAATTTCAAAATACTGGTTTCTATTGTGACATATTTTAAAATGTCTTTCATTTTAGTGATGCAAAGATGAATTTTCATCCTCATTACTCCAGTATTCAGTGTCACATGATCCTTCAGAGATTATATATGTGACAACCTTCCCCCCTTTTTTTTGGCTTGTGTCCACCTGTTAAACACACAGTAGCTCCAGCTGTCCACTTTCCTGTGTGTTTGCCCAGTGATAGTGGGGAGGAAGCACTGAGGGATCGTTCTCCTGCTGTGATGTTTCTTGACAGGGCTGTGAACCCTAAAACCTTATCATTACTGACCTCCAGGTGCCTACTTTCCTCACATACACCGTGGCACAGTAATATTTCATCAAAAATAACTACTTTGTCCACATCTGAAGTGACTTTTCTGCTCATATAACCATGATACGATACCCAACAATTAACCAATAATTTTCTTATCCATCTATTTTGATCTCATGATCCAATCAAATCTGGTCTCACTCAAATCCTGATGGTTAAAATCATGTCGTGCCCTACCTTTAACTTTTGCTTACATACACTATATAGACAACAATATTAGACACTGGTCCATGTTACAAGGACCTTAATGGTATTGCATTCTAAATACATAAACATTAATATGGAGTTGGTCCCTCATTTGTTGCTATAACAGCGTCCACTCTTCTGAGAAGGCGTTCCACTAGATTTAGGTAGTTCCCTATGAAACCCATTTTATTTGTTTTTTCAGTTTCAGTTTTTCTGGATTCTGTTTTTTCCATTTTTAATATTTTTCTATACTGTTTTAATGGTTAAAGTAAATTGTATTAATCAAAAAGCATGGTCAAGTAATTAAAATATTGAAACTTATACAATTTAACAGTCATTTATTGAAAAAAAAGCATCTCTAATTAATTGATTTTATAAAAACAATTAATCTGTATTTACATTTTTCTGCTAAATCAATTATTTTTTTCCTGGTAAATATTCTTTAAAAATTGTTTTAATAATAATTGTATTATTAGTTGTAGTACTATCATTACATTAAGTAATATGTTTCTGTCACAGTTTCTTCAAGTTAAACCTAACTTTTATTTTGACGGGTTCCTGTGAAGACCTTTAATTGAAATAGTATTTTTGCAACTTAATATTCACATGCACTAGTCCATATTGTGTTTTGATTTAAGTGTACTGACCTACTTTGAATTTATTCATCCAAAATTAGGCAAATTACGTGACATCCAATAGAGCATTTGTGAGGTCAGGCATTGATATTGGATGAGAAGACCTGGCTCACGATCTCTGTACCATTTCAGTCCCAAATGTTTTTTAATGGGGTTGAGGTCAGGGCTCTGTGCGGGCCAGTTCAAGTTCTTCCACACCAATCTCATCCAACCATGTCTTTATGAACCTTGCTTTGTTCACTGGGGACTTGTTTCTCTTCACTGGAAGTAAGGGGCCAAGTCCAACCCCTGAAAAACAGTCCATTAGCATTATCCCTCCTCCAGCAAACTTTACAGCTGGCACAATGCAGTCAGGCAGGTAACATTCTCCTGGCATCCATCAAACCCAGACAGAACAGGTTTCCACTGCTCCAGAGTCCAGTGTCAGTGTACTTTACACAACTCCATCCAGTGCTTTGCATTGTACTTGGTGATGTGAGGCTTGCATGCAGCTGCTCGGCCATGGAAACTCATTCCACGAAGCCCCTGTCACACAGTTTTTGTGCTGATATTATTGCCAAAGGTAGTTTGGATCTCTTCAGCTATAGAATCAGCAGAGCGTTGGTGACTTTTACTCACCATGTGTCTCAGCACTCAGTGACTCAGCTCGGTAACTTTACGTGGTCTTCTGCTTCATGGCTAAATTGCTGCTGCTCCTAAACCTGTCCACTTTCAGTTGACTGTGGAATATCCAGCAGGGATGACATTTCACAAACTGACTTATTGCAAAGGTGGCATCATGTCACAGTGCCATGCTTGAATTCACTGATCTCTTCAAAATGACCCTCCCCCCACACACATTTATAAATGCAGACTGCATGACTAGTTGCTCGAATGTATACACCTGTGGTGATGGGTTTGATTGAAACACCTGAACTCAATAATTAAAGGGATAGTTCACCCCCAAACCTATAAGACTTGCATTCTTCTTTTGAGCACAAAATAAGTTGTTTTGGTGACCAAACAGTTGACGGTAGCCATTGACTTCCATAGTATGGGGAAAAAAATACAATGGAAGTCAATGGCTACCGTCAACTGTTCGATTACCAACATTCTTCAAAATATATTATTTTGTGTTTAACAGAAGAAAGAAGCTCATATATGATTGGAACAACTTGAGGGTGAGTAAATGAGGACTGAATTGTATTTATTTCTTTATTTTTTGGGGGAGAACTATCCCTTTAAGGGGTATGTCCCAATACTTTTGTCCATATAGTGACTGATTAGTGATCTAGAAATATGGTAAAATCTTAAATTTTATACACACAAAGTGACCAAGTACAGTAGATGTGTGCTCATAGAGATGTACAGAGGCAGTGCTGCTGGCTGAACCATTAATAGAGAGCAAGTCCGCTATCCTTTATCTGCCGTTTCCATGGTACTGCTGCCCAGGCGACAGGCAAGGATGCAACGACAAGACAGAACAAAGTATTAACACAGGCTAATTACTGCTCCCAGTCTCCACCCTGCTGAACACTCAAATTCAAACACACACACACACACACACACTGGTGTTGCATCCATATCCAACTTACAGGATGCACCACATATTTACTTGATGGGGTAGTTATCCACGTCATTGCACATTATAGCTTATGAATATCTCAGTTTCAAAAGAACGATGGCCCCTTTGGATTTGCAATAAATTATTCAGAGACTGTTTTTGAGAGAATTTGTACAGACTGTAAAGTTTATGCAGAGGAGCTGTTTGAATGAAGCATAGGTTCTGTCTGGTGTAGGAAACACAGTTGACTGTCCTTCCTCTCTGGCTGCAGTGCGTCAGTGTGTTCACAGCGCGATCCTTTGATTTATTGAACCCTTTTTGAAAAGCAGTGCTGGAGATGAGGAGGGTGTTGGCCGTTCTGGTGAGAATAAGTGTGTGGTTTGTATCCCGATGCAACCACATACGCTCCTCTGCTCTTTTCTTCATTTTCATTAAAGGAATCGTTGACCAACATTCAATTTATGTAATCACTTGCTTACTGTCATGCAGCTTCATACCTGCATGATTTGTCCTTCTTTTGTGGAGCACAGAAGTTTAGCAGAATGCTCAAGATGCTCTTTTCCATACAGTGACCAGGACTGTCAGATCTGGTATTTAATGTTATTGATACACTATTATAGCATTTATTAATATTTTGAATTAGCTTTTTGAAAGGCTGTATATATTTAAACAAAAATACAGAAAAAAAACTAATTTTGTGAAATATTATTGCAATTTAAAATACCAGTTTTCTATTTTAATATACTTTAAAATATAATTTATTCCTATGAAGCCAAGCTGAATTTTCAGCATCATTACTCCAGTCTTCAGTGTCGCATGATCTTTCAGAAATCATTCTAATATGCTGATTTATATTCAATGTTGGAAACAGTTGTGCTGCTTAAAGGTGCAGTAGGAGATCTTGGAAAATGCTAACTTTAGCCTGATAGCACTGAAAGCGAACGTCCCACCTGAACGCATATACGCTCACAGACCAGAATACCAGAGACAACGTTACTACAATAGGCGACATCAGCGGTTCCCAATTCCAGTCATTCCCCACCCCACTGCACATTTCATATATATCTTTTATCACGTGCGATGTTTGTTCTATTCGACCGTAATCGCCCTGCGAAGTGGACATCACCGGATATTCTGCCATCCAGTTCGAAGCGAGCGTATATGTTCCATACAAAGGGCATTCAATTGTGCGAGACGTAAATTTAAATAGTATTTATTTACAGAGGTATATTATGTCACACTTCACACTTCTCTAGTAAGTTTCATCTGTGTGTGAAGATGATGTGCAGCGCAAATCTGTGAATGAAGTAGTGAGCAATGAACACTGTGTAGGGATCATATCGATCAGAACACCGTTCATGCACATAGCTCACTTCTAATGAGCTGGTTATCTGAATTGGGTATGTTAACTAAGCGAGACATGCAAAATATGCAGAGCGGGGTGCGTGAGGACTGGAATTGGGAACCGCTGGGCTACATCATGCGTCATTCAACGGTGAGAAAACTTTAAAAGTGCTACAATACCAGGAAGGAAGATCGGGTTGTTGATGTTTGTCTCCCATCCTCGCTCTATCTGCACAGCTTGCGTGAATGCGCTGATGATGTATCCTGTCTGCGCGAACCGGGTGCGCAGAGGTATGCAAATACATACGTTGACAGGCAGGTAGGAAAGCCAATTAAAACGCTCGGACCGAGTGTTTTGATTGGACGAACATTTCTTGGTCCTACGACTTCCACAGAATATATAAATACAGACAAATACATTTAGACCACTTAACTTAATGATTGCTATCGGGTTGTGAAGGGACTTTCAACCAGCATAACAAAAAATGTTTCTGAAGACAGTCACCTATTGCACCTTTAATATTTTTTTGGGAACTGTGATATTTTTTTAAGGATTATTTGATAAATAAAAAGTTAAAAAGAACAGTTTATTCAAAATAGAAATTGTGTGTTACAATATAGACACTAGTATTCAAAAGTTTGGAGTCAGTAATTTTCTTTTTTTTTAAAGAAATTAATACTTTTATTAAGCAAGGATGTCTTAAATGGATAAAAAGTGATATTAAATACTTATATTGTTAGAAAATATTTCTATTTTGAATAAATGCTTTTTATTATTTTTTTTATCAAAGAATCAAAGAAAAAAGTATCACACATTTAAAAAAAAAAATATTAAGCAGCACACCAGTTTCAACACTGATAATAAATCAGCGTATTAGAATGATTTCTGAAGGATCAAGTGTCACTGAAGACTGGAGTAATGGCTGATGAAAATTCACTGCTGCGTCAGAGAAATACAATATATTTTAAAGTATATTAAAGTAGGAAACTGATATTAGAAATTGTAATAATATTTCACAATATTACTGTTTCTTTCTGTATTTTTGATCAAATAAATACAGCCTTGATGAGCATAAGAGACTCCATTAAAAAATATTTAAAAAATCTTACTGATCCCAAACTTTTGAACGGCAGTGTTCGTTCGTTCGTTCATTCATTTTTGTCAAACAAAACAGCAGCTTGGACGTTCTGCAAAACCTGTCCTTTTGTGTAAAACATAAGTTTGCAACTACATGAAGGTTAATAATAATGACAGAAATCAATTTTTAATGAAATAACTTTTTAATGATTATTAGACTATTAAACCCCTCTTTCCATGCCATCTGCAAAGCTAAAATTAATGAGGTTTTGGCCCAATCTGTTGTACTGTCTTCCTTCAGTTTAAGACTTCCCGGACCATCCCGTGTGCACGCAATTGATCCCTGTATTATTTTTATGCAGAGCACCATTGTTTACACAACAGCTTTCAATGACCGCCAAAACATCATATCCAAAGAGAGGATATGATGTCGTCTCCTGACAGGAATTGGGCTCACAGGAAGTGTGATTGGGGCATGTGGCAGGCCGCAGATGGCTCGTTTGCACCAGATAATGACTCAAACAGAAATACCATCACCATCCAACTGTCTGTCCCATTAGACTTTGGGCATAAGGGCTGATTGAAGATGCAGATGCAGTCGCACATATTTGTTATCATATTTGATTTATCGACAGTCCTTGCAGGCATGCACTGAAAGAGCTATTTGTGCAGTGTAAAGGTTCAGTGCAGGATTACAGGAAACCGCACTCGTCTCGGTCTCTATGTCACTTCCTGTAGTCTGAGGATGTTGTTTGATGTTTGTGTTGAGTGACCACCCTGTGTGTTTGTGCGTGTCCATTTTAGCCTGTTGAGGACCACTGTCGTTATTGTTAACTAAAACTAAATCTATGAAGATTTTTGATAATTGAAATAAAGCTGAAATGAAATGAAATATTAATATTGAATCTAAAAATCTGAAAAGAAAATAAGAAATGTTTTAGCATGCTGATGTTTAGTGTAGGCTTGCCGCGATAGACGGTGCTGACGGTGATACTGGTGTTAAGCCGCAACACCGGTTACGTCACTTACCCACCGCGGCACCGACCCCCACCGTCGTTTAGATTTTTTATAGAAATAAAAAATTCATCAAGGTGTACGCCGTGCTTCCAAGCTTTCTTACTCGTTTTGCTAATAAACGTTCTACGTTTCTTATTTATTTGGTTATATATTATACATGTTTACTTAGCCTATTTCCAGTTTTGTATACCCATTTAAACTTTATGTAAGTTATTTGTTATTTTATATTAGGCATAGCTTGCCCTATAGCATGGTGTATTTGTTCTGTTAATAAAAGTTCTATGTTTTATAAATGCTAAAGTGAGTTTGACGTTGCATTTTGTTGTTGCATTCAAGCAATTGACGCCAACTGCCGCTAATTCAAAAGTGAAAGTAGGAAAAGTGGGAACGCCCCCGTGGTGATACCGGTATTACCGGTGTTGTCACACGTCGATTAACCGGTGGGAAAATTTCCTCACCGTCACAACCCTAGTTTAGTGTTGTTATTGTTAACCAAAATTAAACCCAGTAAATATTGATTTGGTTAATTGAAACTGAAATATGTATTGGAAAAACTTAAACCTAAAAAAAAACAAAAAAACTTAAATGAAAATGAGAAATATTGCCAAGGGAACTAACTGAAATAAAATGCTTAAGCTGAAGTACTATAAATAAATGAATTAAACTGAAAAAGACATAATAATAAAAAAACTAACGAAGAACCTAACGAGAACCTAATAAAAAGAACAGAAACACATAACAAAATCACTAAAACTTAAACGAATTAAACTGAAAATCTAAAAATTAAAACAAGTTTTAAAATATTTACCATTCTATAACAGTATATAAATAATAAAAGAATGATGTTAAGGATGCGAGGAAGGTGGGGTGTTTAGAAATGATAGAAATGATTCAGCATTCTTTTCAGTCTTATCTTTTCCGTGAATCTGTCAATCAGCTTCACAAAAATGGTCTAAATGATGTGTTTAACTCAATTTGACTCACTAACTCAGTCATCTGGTTACAGTGGTTTAGATTCATTGTAATTGCATGGAAAATAAAGAACAGCACTGAATTTCAAGAAATTCTTTGAAACAATTGAAAATTAATTTACATTTTTAAATAAACTTTTCCTTAAACTGCATCAAATAGAAAGAAAGCAAGCAAGAAAGAAAAACACAAATAAAGACTTCTCTAGAAGTATCAAATGTTCCCCTTTCTGTTGGTTGACAGGCATGTAGTCTCGCTTCAAACTCACACTATTTGAGTCAGTGTTGTTATGTTCAGCCCAGTCGAGCATTCAAATAAACCGATTGCAGTTTCATTCTGTGCCTGTAGTGCTGTAGAAATACACACTTCACCTTTAACTGATGATGGAGATGAATGGCTTTGTTGATGTTATGATGGGCTTCATTTTGTCTGTGCTGTGTTTCAGGCACATCTCATTTAGTTTCATTAACTGCCCACGTCGTTTCCGGGGCTGGGAAGCAAATCAAGTTTTTCCTCTTGTACCAGCCAGGAGAAAAAGAAATCAAGAAACAAAGTCCAATTTAAAGTTGCATTTCTTTTCTTCATGACAGGGATCCAAATGGAATGCACTGGCTATGATTTAATTGGAATATTTAATACTGAATGCTGTGCAGTATATACTACTAATATACATACAGGGGTGTCATGCATTTATTATTTTTGAGGGGGCACGAGTGAATTGGAGTGGGCTAATGTTAGTGTAATCCATTAACTATATGCAAAAAAGAGGTATTTTTACTTTAGTACCAGATATGGGTGTCATGCCATAAAATATTTTTCATACGACTGACTTTGTCTGTAACATGAATTTAATAAATATATTTTAAGTTACTAACTATAGGCTAACACTTTCATTCTACAGAATGAGAGCAAGGATAATTTACATTATCAAAGAACATTATCATTGACTTAAGTCTACCCAGAGTTCAAGCACTCTCAAAAACTCCCATTGCAATCGTTGAAGCTGTTTACACTGTGAAAAGAATTATGCACATCTGTGCTTTGTTGTTTCTGATGAGAGAATTAATTCGCTAGAGAGCAGAATTCAGTCAGCGAGCGCGCGCACTGAGCCAAACACTGGCATTTCAGTGACTCATCTGAACGCCTCTGATTGGCCATTGCATTCATAAACTCAACAGAATAGTTCTGAGGCACATAAAATTATATATATATATATAAGTATACAATATAAATAAATATATATATTAGGGCTGGGCGATATAGCTAAAAATGTATCAACGATATAATGTTTCATATCGTTCGGTATTGATAATTATTGACATTTTTTTATAACCTTTTATAGCAATAGAATTTTTTTTTTTTTACATTTTAACCACTCTTTTTAAATTAACTCAATTTATTGAGACAAACAACAATTGTTATATTAAACAAATGTCTAATTTCTAATGTTTTATATGCAGATTAAACAGGTTACACTTTTGGCTTGTCTCCCGAGGCCACAGGACGGCGCAATGAGCAAAATAATGCAGCACATTAAATTGTCAACGCAAGGAAGTAACTGTCTATAAAAAAACGTGCATTACGTATAAATTAACTCGTATAAATCAAATATAATTTTGTAAATGGCATAAACAATTATGAACAAAACAGCATCACGTATTTATGCATTGCTTAATACAAAGAGCCGAATCGCCCATCATACAGATAGCATTTAAAAACATATGAGACACAGTGAAAAGGAATAAACCTCCACACATTTGCAACGTGTTTTCTAAAAGTGTAAACTGTTTTAACTTTGCATGGCTGTCTACAACTCTTGTGTGAGGCGTGAGTGCAGCAGTCGTATTTGTCCGTCTAGAAAATGCGCTGAATATGCATTCTGTGTGAATGGCTTGGTTTCGGTTTTAACCTAATCAAGATCTTCTACGCATTGAGCTACTATATTTCTCTAATATTTTGAATGAATAACGCAGCAACTGCGCGTCTCGTGGGCTAGACTAACAAAACATTAAACTACAACGTCACTTACATCATCATCATCACCGCATCTCGTGCTCCACTGATGACGCTCCTTGACACACATCTAACATTGGATTGTACTATTTTTGCATTCAAATGCAAATGTTTATTTTAAATTCGACTAATATTCATTCTTTACTCACAATCTCCTCATCACAGGCAGGCACAGCACTCATATTCGTGTTTGTGTGTGCTGTCTGTGTCACTCATAGCACGTGCCGATCGTGCACCATATCGAACATTTTTTTATATCGTTATCAAAGAAGGTATACCATCGATAAATATTGATACCGTTTTATCGCCCAGGCCTAATATATATTAATGATTAATGAAAAAATTACAAAAGCATGTAACAGAACTACTTAAAAATTTAAACTGAAAAAAATTAAAAAAACAAAGCTAATTCAAAATATTAATAAATACTATAATATGCCAATAAAATATTATTTATTGATAAGCAATGATAAGCATAGTAACAGTGATTCTTGCCTTGGGGCAGTTTACTCGAAACTGTTTTCAACTAGAAACGGAAAACCTTTTATGCATTTTGGCCATTCATTTACACAACAACAGAATTTTGGGGGCCTGAAAACGCAAACTTTTGAAAACGGATTTCAAAGTGCAGGTTTTTAATAGCGATAACATTATCGTCTCTGTGTAAACTACAAAAATATGAATTTGTGAGAACGGTGATATCATACACTTGTGTATTACGTGTTTAGTCTTTAGGTCCGTGCAAAGTGCTATTACAAAGTGACATTACCACCTACTGGCCTGGCATGCATAATACAGCGTTCCTAGTTGGTTTTGTGGATCCATGGGGATCAATTTGACAATGATAGACTCATTATATATAGACTCGTCTATATGCAAATCTTCCATTTTTCGTACAATTGCTGTTGTGTGAAATTACCCTTGGCAATCAGTACTGAAATGGAGTTTATCATCTCCATTCATGTTCATCTGTGAGAGGCTCTCTCAGACTCTGTTAGTGAACAGTCAAGATTTTCAGAGAAAGAGTAGCAGGCTGGTTGGTGTGTTGTGAGAGTTGAGCGAGTTCAGTGAGACGTCTGTCAGCATCAGCGCAGAGCTCACTGAACACCTCCATTATGCTACATGTGCACTCAAACGCTGTTTTCTCCGAAATCTCACACCCTGGAGACTTTAAAGTGCACACAACTGGAAGTTAAGAAACATTCTGGGAAAAAAAGGCCCTCGATTGTAAAAGCAAATCATAATTGTGTTTAGAAAAATAATAACTTATAAAGGAGTTACATGCGTGTGAAGCATTTCAGAGGGTTAAATGTGCTTTTTTGTTTTTGTAAAGTGATAATATTAATATAAGATATTTACATACAGTAATAATAAAAGTTTTAAAATTTGTATTAATATTATGTTTTTAATATTGTGGTTATTGGGGTACTATATTTTATCCTCAGATACAAAAAAAATTATAAAAATCATGTAGTAGAGAACTTGGTAAATATATGCCATTCAATAAATATTTTATAAAATTCATTTATTTAAGGTTGATTCTACATTATTTGGGATTTCATTGTGTAAATATATTTATGATAACAAGTAGGGCTGGGTATCGTTCAAAATGTTTCGATATCGATACCGCTATTTTACTGATAAATTTGCGGTGCAGCGCTGACAAGAAGTTTCTGTTCGCGTCTCCGTGTGTCTGCACTGTGTGTGCGTCTGTGAGAGAGACTGGGAGAAAGAAAGCCTGATTTCCGTAGCCTACATAAAAAAGGTGGAAGACATGGAAATAGTTTGTCATTTTTTTACCCTATTGTTTGTTATATTTATTTGCTCAATGTCCTGAGCAATGCGTAAATCCGGTCCTGTTAGACGGCAATCGGCAATCGATGGTGGTTTAAAGTGAGTTTTGAGTAAAAGCGGAATATAAATCTTATTTATTGGACGAGACGTTTTTCGATACTCGATGGTATCGAGGCAATTCGGTCGGTGCCTAAAAAGTATCGAACTCGATACCCAGCCCTAATAACAAGTTTTAATGTTAGAATTAATGTAAAAATGTGATTGTAATTAATCACCGAAAACTCCAAAAATCAATTGAAAAAAATATACATATAATTTTCAGCCTTACTGTAATTTTAACGTGTGTCGGATCATGTTTATTTATTTATTTTTTATTATCACAGTGGTGGCCAAAATTGGTAGAACAAAAGAGTGAAAAATTTAAGGGGGTCTGAATACTTTCCGTACCCACTGTATGTAAGAGGTTTCAGTTGTTTTTGTTGAATTGGCCATTACAATACCCATAAAACGAACTATTTCCGGAAATACCTGTGACGGAAGGAATCTGCTGGAACATTGAAATTGATGGACTGGTCCCCTCAAAGTCCAGACCTCAATCCCATCGAGCTAATTTGGGGCAAGTTGGAAAATAAACTGGACAGATCTATTGCACATTCAAAGGCAGAAGGCATGGGCTAACATTAGTGTTGAAGTTCCCAGGAAATATATTGACACTACGCCAGAGAGATGTGCTGCTGTAATTGCTGCAAAAGGTGGACACCAAATATTAAAGTTAAACGTGGATAAAAACAGTACGACTCACTTCATCTGATATTTGTGTGTTTCATGAACATTATGATATGAAATCATGTTTTGGAGGCAAAAAAGGTCAATATTTTCTAGATAGATCTGTCAAGTGTTCTAAAAATTTTGGCCACCACTGTAATTATTTATTTATTTATGTATTTAAGTTAATGGACAAGTTGAACTGATTTTCTGTGGTAACTGTGACGCTGACTGAAAGTATTGTGTGAGAATTGTGTGCTAAAGAGGTCCTATTATGCTCTTTTACAAAGTCTTGATTTTGTTTTGGGGGTGTACTAGACCAGGCTGTTATACTAGGTTGTTTGAAAAACACATTATTTTTCACATATTTTACATTATTGCAACACCTCTCTCCCCAGTCTGGCATGAACGGCTCAAATAGTTCCTGTATCAAATGAAGGCCTGCCTTCTGAAATACGAAATGTGCTGTGATTGGTTAGCTGGGCCAGTGTGTGCTGTGAGTGACAGCACTTGTGCGCCTGGTCGAGAAATGCATGCCCCTTACCACTGCAGCTTCAGTGTAAATATTGCATCAAAATCAAATCAATTTGAGCGCGATTTAAACCCGGATTATTGTAACCACTCTAAGTTAGTCGCCTTGTGTAAACTAGCGCGTCTCTGACATAGTGATAACACTCATTGCCTTCTCTAGTGCAGCTCAACCAGGTCTCGTCCCATTCATCGGAAAATATGCGTTGTAGTCCAAACGAGTCGTTCGTTGTAGTTTTTGAAAAGTGATTTCTGTTAAATAAAATAACTCCTTTTGAATTGGACTTTGAGCTTTGTAACTTTGCAGATGTTTTTTTATGCTCAAACAGCAACATTACAGACTAACTAAAGTTGAAAAAGTGAAAAAGCATAATAGGACCCCTTTAAGCCTCGTACACATCGGGACGATTATCGCGCGCGCTTATCGCCGACATTTTTCGGCGTGTCTTTTGTTTTCATACCCAAGCGATTTTCGCAGGCGATGAGCCGAGTGAACGTGCAAATTCACTCCCTGACATTAGATGGCGCTTAATGAAAAACAGAAATACCCCGGTACACATCGAATCCTATTTGATCTGCAATTCCTCTCCATAACAACTCCCTCTTATCAGGATTTTTGTAGTCGCTGTCACGTTTGCCATAAAGCCCTTTGTGTTCAGACACCAATGAGACCAGCAGCTCTTCATTCATCTTGCCTCGATGCATCTTCTTGGTCTACTCACTTCCTCTTCGTCGTTATGTATCAATGTGTGCTCGGCAAGACCGTTTTGTGCTTGAGTGCCACCGAGTCGTGTTTTACTGTAACTTCAGCAGCTCCAGGCACGTGAACAAAAGCGCCAATCTCATTGGTCGGCCAGTTTTTAACGCGGTGCGTCAAACCAAAAAAACAAACCCCAGGCGTTTTTTTAAAAATTATGCTTTTACACCTCGCGTTTTGCGTGTTGATGGGCACACTCACATTGGCGCCCTTTGTTTAGTCACGAGGCGTTAAACGTCGACGATAATCGCGCGCGATATTCATCCTGGTGTGAACAGACCTCAACACTGTGAAAAAGAGGGATGTCAGTGAAAAAGAGGGGGAAAGTCGTGGCCTTATGGTTAGAGAGTCGGACTCGTAACCCAAAAGTTGCGGGTTCGAGTCTCGTACCGGCAGGGATTGTAGTTGGGGGGAGTGAATGTACAGCGCTCTCTCCCACCTTCAATACCACGACTGAGGTTCCCTTGAGCAAGGCACCGAACCCCCAACTGCTCCCCGGGCGCCGCAGCATAAATGGCTGCCCACTGGTCCGGGTGTGTGTTCACGGTGTGTGTGTTCACTGCTGTGTGTGTGCACTTTGGATGGGTTAAATGCAGAGCACTAATTCCTAGTATGGGTCACCATACTTGGCCACATGTCACATCACTTTCACTTTCACTTTCAAGAGCAGCTATGTCTTCATAAAAAAGGAAGTACATATTTCACAACTTCCTTAAGTAGCTCATGTGACAAGTAGATTTTTTTGATCCTATCATGTGGTTTTGTGTCAGTGTTTGGTAATTGCGTATAATGTCCAGGTGGCACTTTCCACTGAGGTGTGTGTATGTGTATGCTGTGGGCACGATGCCCAGAAACTCTCCTGTTATCATGTCTCTGACACCAACACACACACACACACACACACACACACACACACACACACTGGAGGATTTATTGTACACTCTAAGCGGTTGGGTTACTACCCAGAAAGTTGGGTTAAACATTTAACCCAACCGCTGGGTCAAAACAGCCCAGTTGCTGGGTTTGTCCCTATTTTACCCAGCACTGGGTTGTATTTAACCCAGCATTTTTTAGAGTGTACCATTAACTTTTATTACTTTATTTTCATCTTGTTGTTTTGGTTGTCTAACCACATTTTTTTTAATGACTTTTGATTGAATATTGCCTTTGCAAATACATTTATTTATCTCAATGTTTAGACTAATCTTAAAGGGATAGTTCACTCAAAATTTAAAATTGTCATCATTTACTGACCCTCGTCAGTATATAAACCAGAGTTCATAACTAAATTATGACTAAAACTAAAACTATGGATGCACCATTATTATATATATCTGCCGATTCAGATAGCTGATTATTCAGAATGATATCTACTGATACTGATACCAATAATGATGGTTTGGTTTTCTTAAGAAAAAAGTCTCTCCCAACTGGCAGATAACTGATAGTGTAGACAATTGCTTTTGTCAAATGATTCCGATTATTGCCTGATACATTAGTTCATCCCTAAAACTAAAACCATAAAAATTGTACTTAAAATATGCTTAGATTTGTTAAATATTTTATTTCAGCTGTGTGCCATGGAAACATTTATCATTATTTTAATTTAGTTTAACTTGCTGAACTAAAATAACTAACTAAAACATAAATATAAATGTAATGGAAACTATAGACATAGTAAAGAAGCAAAAACTAATTAAAAAAAACGGAATGGAAAATGGAAAAAATTACAGAAATTTTAACTATTATGAAATCTATAATAATATGTCAAATTACACTAAAATAAGTAATTTTAGCATTGTTTAAAAAATACATTATTTTAACAAAGTCTTTTGAATTATTCAAAATTATATTAATTATAAAAATGACCCCCCCACATCCCCTCATTTTTCCCCCCCTCAAACTAGAGAAAAGACCATCCGTTGACTTGCACAGATCAGGGGGATTTGTAGAGCTGATCCTTTGTTTCATTGTGTTGTAACGCACTGTGCGGTAAATCTGGATTAACTCGCTGTCATTCATACATCTGCATGGATTTCTTTCACAGTACAGCACCACGAGTAGATTTTCACATCAGTCTCTGAGGATGTGATTCACTGATGCTCTGCCCTTTAACACCTCTGCAGTGTCAGTCTCTTGCAGGAAGAAATGGTTATATGTAGGGCTGGGCGATATGGCCAAAAAATTATCACGATAATGTTTTTTCATATCAGTCGATATCGATAATTATCACGATAAATGTCAAAGTTTAAAGGCAGATTTTTGCTCCAATGTGGAAGTTGTAAAAACCATACAGTTAATTGTGGTTTTAAACTATTATTTATGGTCAGAACACGACAAACACTTCACGTTTTTGAAATCTTTACACTTTTCCAGTCATGTTTCCTTAAAATAAATAGCTTAATAGAAAAAGATTATTTCTTAGTTCTGCACATTCTAATTAGTAATATTGTTTCAAATCAAGAAACCGGTTTGTGTTGCCTGATAATATTAATGGTAATATAAACATTTTTGTCTCTTAGAAATACACATTTAATAGTAGCTTAAGTTAGGATGCAGATGTAGATTTGTTCATTATCAAAATCAGTAATATCTGTAAGTATTGTAGCAACCTCATTTTTATATGGTGAAATGTAATATTCTGACTGTTTTATTTATTTATTTATTTATTTATTTTATTAACCAATGGTCTGCCATAGTAGCATACATTTAGATCATGATAATCACAGTTTAAAAAAACACAAATATAGCACCTCAATACCATGGTAAAAATGTAATATGGTTTTTAGGTATCTGTATGAAAAACAGTAGCTAGTCTAAATAAATTTTGTATAAATGCATGAACGCTATAGCCTAATCACAAAAAATACTGTAAAAAAGATTCCATTACTCCTCCTTCAATACATTTAAAACATGTCTACATTAATAATATAAATTCGACACAAATACCCACATTTCTGACATAATACCATGGTGCAGTTAGTGCTACTACAGTAAATCTGCGGTAAATTATGTCAATTTGTATATTAAAAAGTCTTCTAACTGTATCGTTCTTATTTATTTTATTAACCAATGGTCTGCCATAGTAGCATACATTTAGATCATGATAATCACAGTTTAAAAAAACACAAATATAGCACCTCAATACCATGGTAAAAATGTAATATGGTTTTTAGGTATCTGTATGAAAAACAGTAGCTAGTCTAAATAAATTTTGTATAAATGCATGAACGCTATAGCCTAATCACAAAAAATACTGTAAAAAAGATTCCATTACTCCTCCTTCAATACATTTAAAACATGTCTACATTAATAATATAAATTCGACACAAATACCCACATTTCTGACATAATACCATGGTGCAGTTAGTGCTACTACAGTAAATCTACGGTAAATTATGGCAATTTGTAGATTAAAAAGTCTTCTAACTGTATCGTTGCGCACAGTGTTTCTCCTATTTGTCAGCGCTGTTTCATCTGGCTGTAAACAGAGTTATTTGTGTCCTTCGCTGAATGCAAGCGCTTCACTCTGGATCTCACAGCACCGTTTGATCGAGACTCCTCATCAGCGAGTAACGCATCTGCTATAGTGAAGCTCATGCCGCGCCGCCATTTAAACTTTGGTCCGAGCAGATAAACGGTCTGAGTAACGCGCTTCAAATGAGTTTGCGCTCTTTCGTTCCGTCTTTGCCTCATAAACATTATAGAAAATGTATCGACCTCTTGTTATCGTTTATCGAGGAAATTTATATTGCGCGATAATTATCGTTATCGATTTATCGCCCAGCCCTAGTTATATGGTTATTGTCTTCTTATCATATTGATATTAGTAGTATTCTTGCTGTGAAAGGGTCTTTAAGCTAGTGCACACTGGTTTTGCCCATGAGTGAATTTTGCGAAGGTTTCAGTCATAAGGCATAATCATCAGTCTCGATTGCATGATGTTTGTTTTAGTAAAATGTTATATTGTTGTTTGTATAGTAATATTATGTAGTGTTATTTCTGATTTATTATTTTTTTCTGTAAGAAAAAAGTCATAATAATAATAAATTATTATTGTATGTTATTGTTATTTGTTAGTAATTTTATTTTAATTTTTTTTAGACAACTTTCTCGTGAAAATGTGGGTATCATAAAAATAATAACCTATGAATTTATTAGGGCTGGGTAAAAAATATCGATATCTCGATATTAATCGGTTCTCATTTTTACGGAACCGATATCGATTCCTAAATCCCAAGAATCGATTAGTCTAGCCTGTTTTCAGTTAATGGACGGAACATTGAAGCACACCTCCCATCCAATAAATCACAATATGCATTGTGCTTTGGTACTTTTCATATGAAACAAAGTCTCAGGTTTCAAATTCTGTCCATTGTAATGCAGCATTCAAACAATAAATGCCTTTTTGGCGCTGTTTAATGTGGAGTGACAGATCGCTGTAGCGCCTCAGTTCAACAGATGCGGCAGCGCGAGGCGCACGTGAACTGATCATCTCCTCCCCATTAATACCAGTTTCAGCACGAAATAAACATGACTAAACATCCGAAGGTAAGTTAAAAGAAAGAGTATAACTTTACAATCCGTATATTTGCCATGTACTGTACCTGATATATATCCAAAATAATCAATATTGAATCGAATCGAATCAAATTGGTAATCGAATCGAGTCGCAAGCTTGTGAATGAGAATCAAATCGAATCGTGAAATTTGTGTCAAAACCCAGCCCTACAATTTATTATGGTATGCTTACATTGATCACCCCTTACTGCAAATGTATAACAAATGTGCTTGTGTTGGCATAGACAGGTAGACTGTCTGGAGTTCAGGAAGCTCTTTTTACAAAAAAAAACACCTAAGCGTCTGTCTGATTCTGCACAAATCATCTCCGATACAGATGTGTGCAGAATGTTCTGCCCATGATGTGTAAGTGAGTGGCCATTGGCCCATCCTCTTCATGTGGCTTTGCTTTTCTCTGCTGTTTCTGGAGTGTGTTCTCTCACACACACACACACACACACACACAGGTGCTGATGGCAGGCAGAGAGAGTGCAGGGCCCAATGCAAGCCTTATTCAGCGCACAAACATTCACTGACCTCATTCAGAAAAAAAAAAAAAACTATTAACTGAAAATTATTATGAGTGATTGACTCAGAGCCTTCATATCCTAAATGTATTTTTACTGAATTTAACGTGGATGAAACGGAAACCAAAATTGACAAATATATTACAATTTTACAGAATATAATTAAAAAAATTTTTATTAAATTTTTTTTTTTATTAAAGCATCATTTTGAGGAATATTGCACCATTTCTCAGCCATACTTTAATATAAGCTGTAAACTACACAGTTTGTGCCGCACTTTATTTGAAAAAGAAAAAATTAAAGGAATTGTTCAAATTTCATTTGATTACATTTTAAAATGTTTCATGCATTTATTTTGTTACTACAATTTTTGATAATAATTTTGTATTAAGTCATAAAACACAGTCCAGGTAAATTAAAATGGCATTATTTACATTTTAATAAATATTATAAAATAATTTTCAAAAAGCAACGATAACAACAAAAATACTAATACTACTACTGTTATTATTATTATTATTATTATTATTGCTTTGTTTTAATATTGTAAGAAAAAATATAATAATGCTATGTATGATGTTTTATTAGTATATGTAATATACTAATAAAATATAAATAATATTACTAAAATAATAAAGAAACTCAAATAACTCAGCTAAAATAATACAATTGATTAGTCATCATTTTGTTATAAAAATTTTATTAAACCATTAAAAATGAATTCAGAAAACAATAAAACCAAAAACAGAGTTTGGTTTAGATAGATAGACAGATAGACAGATAGATAGATAGATAGATAGATAGATAGATAGATAGATAGATAGATAGATAGATATAGATATAGATACACAGATAGATAGATAGACAGACAGACAGACAGACAGACAGACAGACAGATAGATAGATACACAGATAGATAGATATATAGACAGACAGACAGATAGATAAATAAATAAATATAGATACATAGATAGACAGACAGACAGACAGATAGATAGATATAGATACACAGATAGATAGATAGATAGATAGATAGATAGATAGATAGATAGATAGATAGATAGATAGATAGATAGATAGATAGATAGATAGATAGATAGATAGATAGATAGATAGATAGATAGATAGATAGATAGATAGATAGATAGATAGATAGATAGATAGATAGATAGATAGATAGATAGATAGATAGATAGATAGATAGATAGATAGATAGATAGATAGATAGATAGATAGATAGATAGATAGATAGATAGATAGATAGATAGATAGATAGATAGATAGATAGATAGATAGATAGATAGATAGATAGATAGATAGATAGATAGATAGATAGATAGATAGATAGATAGATAGATAGATAGATAGATAGATAGATAGATAGATAGATAGATAGATAGATAGATAGATAGATAGATAGATAGATAGATAGATAGATAGATAGATAGATAGATAGATAGATAGATAGATAGATAGATAGATAGATAGATAGATAGATAGATAGATAGATAGATAGATAGATAGATAGATAGATAGATAGATAGATAGATAGATAGATAGATAGATAGATAGATAGATAGATAGATAGATAGATAGATAGATAGATAGATAGATAGATAGATAGATAGATAGATAGATAGATAGATAGATAGATAGATAGATAGATAGATAGATAGATAAACAGACAGATAGAGATATAGATACACAGATAGATAGACAGATAGATAGTAGTAGCTATATATATATATATATATATATATTTGATGTTTTATTAGCATATGTAATATACTAATAAAATATTAATTATATTACTTAAATAATACAATAACTCAGCTGAAATAATTCAATTGATTAGACATCATTTCCTTTTGTTATTTAAATGTAATTAAACCATTAAAAAAAAAAATTCAGAAAAAAAACCAGCTTGGTTTTAAATCTCATTTCATAGGGTCCTAAACAGTTTTGCACATGCTTGAAATATGTTCTTGACATGGCTGTGTGAAAGCTGTGTTTGTTGGAAGCAGCTCTTTCCTGAATGTGAGGAAGTGCTGGGCTGTTCAGATCAGACCCCTACCGAACACTCGAGCCCCTCTTCACAAAATACAGAGGGTGGGTCACAGCAAGAGAGGAAATGACTCAATCCCATTGAAAACTCTAACGTTACCACACGTTCTGCCATGAGTGTGCACATTTTTTCAATAAGACACATTAATATTAAAGCATATGTGTCCAGCTTCTCTGAGACCGGCAGCACAGTTCTCTGCTTTCCTTTCCTTTTTTCATCCATCTTCCACCTCTCTCTCCCACACAGCTCCATCTTTTATTAATCAGTCTTTCCTCTGCACCCCAGAGTGCTCCATACGTCTCACGGTCGAGACTCCTTTGAGATTCAAGTGGCTCTTCCGCATAAAAGACGCCGCTTCAAAAGACTGAAAACACAACGCAGCGGCCGTTTCTGAGCCAGGTTTCACTGTCACGGGTTTATTAGATTTCTCAAATCTCAGCGCACATGATGCAGCTGACACCCGAACACTGCAGTTAGAAATAATGATGGTGTGCTTTAGGATCGGCTGTTTCGGGTTTAGAGGCTGTGAACTCGGGGTTCCTAGTTTCCTGGTCGGGGTGTGTGCCGTTGCTCTTTCCTCTGATGACATCGTGTGTGTGTGTGTGTGTGTGTGTGTGTGTGTGTGTGTGTGTGTGTGTGTGTGTGTGTGTGTGTGTGTGTGTGTGTGTGTACACACAAAA
>NW_015505277.1:2483951-2488040 GCF_001515645.1 Sinocyclocheilus grahami | reverse complement strand
TATAGATATACACAAAAAAAAATATATATATATATATATATATATTTGTAAATATTATAAATATTACTATATTATCTGCCTGAAGGTCTTAAAATAAAATGAAATAAAACAAAACAAAATTAGCTAATATTACTATATTATAAGATCAGTATGGGAAAACTGAGCAGGAAGGAAATTTCAAGTCTCTCTCTTGGTGATGACTTGATGAGTATTGGTGGCAGACAAAAATAAATAAATAAATACATTTCATAATAAATATTACTATTAGCTAAATACAAATATAAAAGCAAATGCAATATGTATATTGTAGTATATATGACTGTGAAATTAAATAAAAACTAATGGTGGAGTAAGGGTTGTAGTCTAACTGTCCTTGGATCCCACAATCACTAGCCCCCTAGTGTTGGCATAATCACATAACATGGTAATAACATACTATTTATACAGTATTTATGCTGTGCACAGTATAGACATTTTCATTATGAAATGATGATTAAAATACATCAAAGACAATTTATTTTTCCTACAAAAAAGTACAGTGGTGTGACCGTATCAGACATTATTATTATTATTTGTATTATTATTATTATTGCATAACATGTATAAAAGAGTTGTAATAAAATAAAATCGAAATATTACAGTATATAGTTATACTAGATTAAATAGTTAGATCATTGCTTTGGCAATCAACTGAAATTAAATCTATTTTAAATTGAAGGACTAAAATAACTAAAACTGAAATGAAAAAAAAAAACAATAGCGAAAAATTAAAGCTAAATATATTTGAAAAATGACAAAATCTCATAAAATTATTAAAGCTTAAATGAAATCAGAATGATCGCTGAAAATATGGAAAGTAATTCAGAATAATAATAAATACTGTAATAGTACCGTATTGACCCGAATATAAGACGATGTTTTTTTTCTTGTAAATACATCTGAAAAAACACGTCGTCTTATATTCAGGGTCTAGACTTTGAAATGTCAATAATACACCCACAACAATAGGTGGCGCCAAATATGCATAAAACGAGTGTGCCATGAAATACGTAATGTAATGCGTGTTGTAAAGATCGCGAGTAAAAACAAAAGAAAAAGAAAAGCTTACAGCTGCATGAGTCGTGACTGTCACATTAGCCTGATGGGACCAAACTCCCTGTGATTTTAAAACGTAAGACAGTACCCAGATTTGAAGACTACAGTAAGATTTAACTTCTACTGTTAATATGATTTTGGTAGGCTACTACTAGATGGATAGCCTACATGTCCTAATTCAGATGGGCTACCTGTTTTTGTTTTTTTTAATGGTATATCAAAAAGTGTATATTTTTTAAATGTGATTGTTGGTACATTTTACCAGTTTTTACCATACTTTCAAAACAAAAATTAAAATAGGAAAAATGTGCAATATGAAAAAAATAATTGAAGACAAAATGTGTTTTACTGAGAAAAAACAAGATTTGGTTTTTAAAAAGCCTTTTTCCAAAAGGTGCATCTTGAAAAAGGGGGTCGTCTTATAATCAGGGTCGTCTTATATTCGGGCCAATACGGTATATATACATTATACATAAATGACACAATTTTTCTACATCTTCTACATCTTTCACATATCTCTGTATTTCAGTGCTATGTGTACGCTGCAACCACTCCGTGTTGTGGCTCGCCTGACTAAATGTTTTCCATCATTCTGTCAGAAATATACGATTCTTTTTTGGGTTGTTCTAGTAATACTAGAATAGTAACTGAAGCCTCAGTCTTAATAAATCGTCTTTTTCTTTCTCTCCTCAGAGCTCAACATGGAGTACAATCCTTCGGACCACCCGCGCGCCAGCACCATCTTTCTCAGCAAGTCTCAAACAGACGGTGAGAGAGACTCCGTGTCTTCTGACTCGCAGGATGAGTGGGACGGTCTCCCCTTAAGCCTGGATGCTGGAGGGGAACGTTAATTCAAACGAAACCGCGGTCAGGATTGCTTCAGTCTGATCCAAACGAATCAGGACTTAGTCAGACCAAACATTCCCTCCTCAGAGAAGACTTGTAATAACAGTTTGATTTAACACGATACCCCTGGGCGATGATGCTTTGTTATCTGTCAGCTATTTTTAGCCAGGCTAATCATATGATATTCGCCTTGTTTGAATTGTTAACGTCACGTTTTGTGACTCTGGTCTCTCAGACGTCTTGTGATTCTAGTGACATTATAAAGGGACAATTCAGTGATATAAACAAAATTAGTGGCGTATGAACTGTAAAGTCAAGAATAAGTAAATGCCAGCCTTGTTATCCATGCGCAGATTTAATTTAGAAACCTTTTTGTTTTTCAGTTCTTTTACCCAACAAGAAAGGTACGTTTGAGCTCAGCCTGTTTGTTAGTCTGCTGCTGTGTTGTGTCGAAGCTTTATTGATTCAAAATGTCTGTAGTTTGAATTTATGCTGCAAGCTGTTATTTGTTCAGGAATCTTCTTCGATGCGTTAGCTTGCTAAGCGACAAGCTTTTAACTGCACTGAAGCTACACTTTGTAGTTAGCTATGCTAAAAGCTAACCAAAAGTAGCTAATTGCATTGAAGCTGCTTAATGGGTCAATAGATTAATATCATTAAATAAAATCACAGCTGTATTTTCAGACATTTACACTCAGTTTAGCGCCATTAGGGGGTTATGCATGTTGAAAATGTCTGTGAATCTGTCCCATTTTTCTGGCTGCGCAGCTGTTTGTTTAAATTCATGTACGCCGTTCTGTCTTCTGTAGGTCTCTAGTGCTGTAGTTTAAATTAAGTTATGATATTGATGAAAAATAGTCAAACTGCTAATATGTGAGAATTAACTGAGTCATACAGTAGCTTTCATATTTGTGTGTGCGCATGAGGGGCGTCAGACTCCAGGGACTCTGATAAAATGTCTATCTCACATGACCACACACACAATGCCTCTTCATTTTCACCTGCAGTCTCAGTTTGTTTTCTGGGTCAGGCTTTTAACACATCACCTGTTAGTCAAAGTAACTGGCCCCGCCCACAGATACAGTAGAGATAGGTAAATATGAAATGCAGTTTAATCATTGTGGTACGGTGAATCATTTGGGCGCTAATGGAAATTATCTTATGGGTAAGATGTCTCAGAGGTCTCTTCTGTTGCATTCAAGCAATTATACGAACTACCAGACTAGGGGTGTGCGATATTGACAAAAAATATTAACCCGATATTTTCTGGGATTTTATCGATAACGATAATTAGACGATATGTTGCTGAGTGTGTTATTGTGCTGGTCTCTTAAACTTTAAATGTTAAATTAAAACCACCAGTGGCAGCAAGTCACTGTTAATTAGTGAGTCATTGCGATTGAACCGAATCATTTAAACGATTGATTCATTCAGGAACGAAACACCGTCATGTTGCTCAGAGATGCAAAACAGCACTGTAGCTGTGTTTGGAATTATTTTTGTCATCGAAATAGAGCAAAAATAAGCAATATGGTGTCTAAAATGCAAGTCTCTTAATTAACTTCTTGTAATTTGAACTGAACATTTGTAATCATGGTAATTTTTACCGCACTCTGTGTGATACTGATTAACTATATGACATTATATAAATATATACATTTTCTGTCCCCATATCTTGAATTTTGTGATCATTCTAAATGCATTTATTAGACTGAATCATGCTGTAGGGGTGTTTTGAAAGGTCTCTGCAAAATACTCAATAATGTCAAATCACACATCGTTAAAACAATAATTACGATATTATCGCAGACGATATATATCGCACACCCCTATACCAGACACAACTAAACAACATCAAAGAAAAAAGTTGTGCTTGAACACACAGCAAATAGCGTTGGGTACTGTTCACACTGTAAACGAAATTTCGAAAAACCGAAAACTGAAATTAATTTATTTCAGTGGGGAAAAAAAAACTGTCCAAACCTTTCAATTTCAGCTTTTTCTTATTTAGAAATTTTACACACTAGACAAAATAATGCTAATGTCAAAAATAATAATATTCTGAAAGTTCACTGGGTTTAGTATGAGTATTTGATTATTTTATAGTGTGGGTTTGATGCAGTGTGCTAAAAACAAACAGTCTTCCAA
>NW_015505277.1:2385843-2483941 GCF_001515645.1 Sinocyclocheilus grahami | reverse complement strand
AAAGCTAACCAAAAGTAGCTAATTGCATTGAAGCTGCTTAATGGGGCAATAGATTAATATCATTAAATAAAATCACAGCTGTATTTTCAGACATTTACACTCAGTTTAGCGCCATTAGGGGGTTATGCATGTTGAAAATGTCTGTGAATCTGTTCCATTTTTCTGGCTGCGCAGCTGTTTGTTTAAATTCATGTACGCCGTTCTGTCTTCTGTAGGTCTCTAGTGCTGTAGTTTAAATTAAGTTATGATATTGATGAAAAATAGTCAAACTGCTAATATGTGAGAATTAACTAAGTCATACAGTAGCTTTCATATTTGTGTGTGCGCATGAGGGGCGTCAGACTCCAGGGACTCTGATCAAATGTCTATCTCACATGACCACACACACAATGCCTCTTCATTTTCACCTGCAGTCTCAGTTTGTTTTCTGGGTCAGGCTTTTAACACATCACCTGTCAGTCAAAGTAACTGGCCCCGCCCACAGATACAGTAGAGATAGGTAAATATGAAATGCAGTTTAATCATTGTGGTACGGTGAATCATTTGGGCGCTAATGGAAATTATCTTATGGGTAAGATGTCTCAGAGGTCTCTTCTGTTGCATTCAAGCAATTATACGAACTACCAGACTAGGGGTGTGCGATATTGACAAAAAATATTAACCCGATATTTTCTGGGATTTTATCGATAACGATAATTAGACGATATGTTGCTGAGTGTGTTATTGTGCTGGTCTCTTAAACTTTAAATGTTAAATTAAAACCACCAGTGGCAGCAAGTCACTGTTAATTAGTGAGTCATTGCGATTGAACCGAATCATTTAAACGATTGATTCATTCAGGAACGAAACACCGTCATGTTGCTCAGAGATGCAAAACAGCACTGTAGCTGTGTTTGGAATTATTTTTGTCATCGAAATAGAGCAAAAATAAGCAATATGGTGTCTAAAATGCAAGTCTCTTAATTAACTTCTTGTAATTTGAACTGAACATTTGTAATCATGGTAATTTTTACCGCACTCTGTGTGATACTGATTAACTATATGACATTATATAAATATATACATTTTCTGTCCCCATATCTTGAATTTTGTGATCATTCTAAATGCATTTATTAGACTGAATCATGCTGTAGGGGTGTTTTGAAAGGTCTCTGCAAAATACTCAATAATGTCAAATCACACATCGTTAAAACAATAATTACGATATTATCGCAGACGATATATATCGCACACCCCTATACCAGACACAACTAAACAACATCAAAGAAAAAAGTTGTGCTTGAACACACAGCAAATAGCGTTGGGTACTGTTCACACTGTAAACGAAATTTCGAAAAACCGAAAACTGAAATTAATTTATTTCAGTGGGGAAAAAAAAACTGTCCAAACCTTTCAATTTCAGCTTTTTCTTATTTAGAAATTTTACACACTAGACAAAATAATGCTAATGTCAAAAATAATAATATTCTGAAAGTTCACTGGGTTTAGTATGAGTATTTGATTATTTTATAGTGTGGGTTTGATGCAGTGTGCTAAAAACAAACAGTCTTCCAAACTGACCCACAACCAAATCAGTTTGTACGTAAAGAAGAAATTAATTAATCAACTAATTTATCACGCGAGACATCAAATTTTGAGTTTTGTACTGGCAAACTACTACTTTGCACCCGATTCCCGATCGATTTAGAGGACAATTACTCCTAGTCGGCCCCTGTCATTTAAAAAAATATTACAATGGTGAGCGTGAAAAGTATAAACACCTCGTCCGTTTGGGAAGGTGCACACGCAGTTAGCGAAGGTTCGCGATGCGGAGCCAGGCGAAAGTATAAACAAGGTGTTTGCACACTGGACGAAAAGCGCCGCGCCGCATCATGTTCACTTCAAGAATTAATAAAGTTGCGTTGATTAGTTTTTGAAAAAACAGACCAAACGAAAAGAGAAAGTGCGATCTATATTATTATGGCTCTCTATAGAAAGCATACGGACTGTATTAGCGTCACAGAAAGACAAACATTTTGCTGAAAGATGCACAATACATCCATCATAGTCATTATGTACATTAACAATAATTTAGGATAAATATAATGTGATTTTATGGAAAGCTTACACACTAGACAAAATAATGCTAATGTCAAAAATAATAATATTCTGAAAGTTCACTGGGTTTAGTATGAGTATTTGATTATTTTGTAGTGTGGGTTTGATGCAGTGTGCTAAAAACAAACAGTCTTCCAAACTGACCCACAACCAAATCAGTTTGTACGTAAAGAAGAAATTAATTAATCAACTAATTTATCACGCGAGACATCAAATTTTGAGTTTTGTACTGGCAAACTACTACTTTGCACCCGATTCCCGATCGATTTAGAGGACAATTACTCCTAGTCGCCCCCTGTCATTTAAAAAAATATTACAATGGTGAGCGTGAAAAGTATAAACACCTCGTCCGTTTGGGAAGGTGCACACGCAGTTAGCGAAGGTTCGCGATGCGGAGCCAGGCGAAAGTATAAACAAGGTGTTTGCACACTGGACGAAAAGCGCCGCGCCGCATCATGTTCACTTCAAGAATTAATAAAGTTGCGTTGATTAGTTTTTGAAAAAACAGACCAAACGAAAAGAGAAAGTGCGATCTATATTATTATGGCTCTCTATAGAAAGCATACGGACTGTATTAGCGTCACAGAAAGACAAACATTTTGCTGAAAGATGCACAATACATCCATCATAGTCATTATGTACATTAACAATAATTTAGGATAAATATAATGTGATTTTATGGAAAGCTATGTGAGTGGCTTGGCAGGATTTTGAACAGCGTCGCTGCCGGTGTGCATACACTCATAGAAAGCAATGTGTTCAAATTTTAAATACGTAGAGCGGCGCTGCGCTTCTTCTCCGGTGTGTGTGACCCCCTTTACTCTCACGGCCAGATGCATTCCGAAATTTAATTCATTTAATGTGAATTGGTACTCTGTAGTACCGACGTAATTCAGTCGGTGCCCTTAAAATTGCCAAGATCTTTACCCATAACCGCAAATTCTACAGACAACTAGCACGTACATTCTATGCCTGCGTGAGAGGAAATAACTCTCCATACCAGCAGGGGGCAGTAGTCTGTATTCATCATTTAAAAAGAGAAACCTAAAGGGCTAGGATTGCAGATATACAAAGCAGCGCTTACCATTTTCACACCAGACTCACTGACCACTTGCTTTCGTCGTTTGTTTTTTCTTCACGTGCTGTGGTTCGCAAAGCTGAACACCCAATCAGAGTGAGCTCTCTCACCAACGGGCTCAGCCACAAATTCAGCATGTTCAATTATCTGAAAATCTGTCAACTTTGTTCCAACTATTGCCAAAACTAGGCTGACAGACGTTGGCCAGCAGCCAACTGTTGGCTTGATGTCGCGGCCTTCTATGTGTACTTCTATATGTAAATTACCTCTTTTATGTTTGGTTAACCTCATCAAGACAGATGCTAATCTATAAATATTTGTGGGCGTAAGTTTATATGCTTATGGTTCTAATCTTAATACCATAATCTAAAGAATACTTTTGTGTTTTAAAGAAGCTTTCTGAGAATGTTACAATATGTTTACGTAGTAGTACATATGTGCGCATTAAACTTTGTTCCACAGAGACCAACGATGGCAAATAAATAGAACGGTTTATGAAGCTTTGAGAGAGCAAACGACATTTGAAAGTCTAAACCCTTGGCCAACATCACCAGCACTGTTTAATAGGTTGTGCAACTGCTGCATGATAATTGGAATGCGCTGTTGTGTGCTGATAGATTTACTCACTGATAGATAGATTTACTTGAAAAAAACTTTACTAATTAGTTTAGTTAAATTGTGGCCACAAATTAAAAATGTGTTCCCTCATTTTGATTTCATTCAAATGAAGGTACAAATTAGTACAGCATGGTCATGATGTACTAAAACGAGGGAACAAATTCAGTTTTAGGAATTAATTCTTAATTTAACTAAAACACGGCAACAAATTGAAAAAAAAAACAAACACATTTTTTATTTGTGGCCACAATAGATTTTTGTTCGAATATCATGTGCATGGCTCCATAGTTAAGAGAGAACACAACTCTTGCTTAAATGCCTATAAAGACATTTTTATCGCTTATAACTTATGGAGAGAAGTAGTGCAGACACTGTACAATGATGAAACGTCCTAGCGTGCATGTGTCGAGCGCCTTCACACACGTGCAAAAAAAAAACTAAAGTGTATACTTTGAAAGGTTATGTCTTTGGCTGTACACAATCAGTAACTGTCAAAACTGAAGTATACTTTGGGTTAATTGGGTATTTCTTGGCTAGAATAACCCCCAAATTGGACCAGACTTCATGCTGATAGTCAAAGCTCTCTCTAAGAGACTAACCAGCAAGAGTTTTTTAGAGAAACATTAAGGACAGTTTAATTAAAGCACATTTTCTTTTTCATCTCTCTGCCCCCCAAACTGTTAATGAAATAACGTCCAACAGTTTAAGACCTCAGATTGTTAGAAACATCCCTCTTGATATTACTGACTTCACTTTAATTATGGCCCTTGTCTTTTTGTCTCTCTCTAATTAACTGTAGTGACTGATGTGCTGGTGTTACTAATTATGCGTTTCTCTTTACAGTTCGGGAAAAACGGAAAAGTCTATATGTCAACCATGTAAGTAGCAGCAGCAGCCATGACATCAGTGGATATTTATTTTCTGTTTCTCATAATGCTTGTGTCTGCGATGAAGATGTCTCCCCATGTGTCACAACACCCACAGAACTAATCAAATCCCACACTCAACCCCATGAGAATGCAGAAACCAGTGTTGCATGAGTCTCTGAGCTTGTGTTGCATCATTAACAGCCTTGCTTTTCTGTTCTGCTCTTGTTCATTCAATGTAAATGTTTTAAAGAAATAGTTCACCCAAAAATGACAATTTGCTGAACATTTACCCTCAGGCCATCCAAAACATGGATGAGTTTGTTACTTCATTGGAACGAATTTGGAGAAATATAGCATGGCATCACTTGTTCACCAATGGATTCTCTGCAGTGAATGGGTGCCGTCAGAATAATAGTCCAAACAGCTGATAAAAACATCACAATAATCCACACCACTTTATCAGCTGTTCGGACTTTCATTCTGACGGCACCCATTCTCTGCAGAGGATCCATTGTTGATCAAGTGATGTAATTCTAAATTTCTCCCAATCTGTTCAGATGATGCCATCCTGGATGGTCTGAGAGTGGCTACATTTTCAGCGAATTTTCATTTTTAGGTGGACTATTCCTTTAATATGCATGGTTTGGTTTTCTTCATTTCATTACCGCATGCTATTCATACACAATTTGCAATGAATAGCTTATGTTTTGTTCCTATTTTAATGTCTTCTATTACTTTGCAAGTTAACACACATTGCGGAGTCAAAGGTAAATATTTGCTCATTGCTCGGTTTACTTTCCTTAAACTGTGATATTGTGTCTGTTTTGACATTGTAATGATTTATTTGCATTGTTAATGTTGCTTATCAGTTTGAAAACTTACGTAATACATTACTGTGTTTATATTGTAATGGATTGGGATTCTAACCCACACACACACACATTAAGCGAGAATCACTCAGGTATAAATGAGATGATAATGGCTTCTCTGGGGCTGCAGGTGGCCTAATTTTCAGCCTGTTTGCTGAAAGTGTGTGTGTGTTTGTGTGTATGTATGTGTTTGAGAAGAACTGATATTCTAGTTTGCACTCTGTGTGTCCTTGTGTTTCAGCAACATCCGTCTGGCCCAATGAGACGCAAGTACAGCTCCTGTTCGACGATCTTCCTGGACGACAGCACCGTTAGCCAACCCAACCTCAAATACACCATTAAATGGTACTGATTGAAAAGTTTATGACTGGTTTATGACAGATAATTAAATAAGGATGTGGAAAGAAAATTGAATTTCCAAAAGCATGGCTGAAGCCTTTGCAAACTAACAAGTTGTTAGGCTCAATTTCCAGTGTTGGGTGTAATTATTTACTGTAATTGAATTACTTGTCCCTTGAAAAAGTAAAGTGAGGGATTACTCTTATTTTTTTCTGTAATTTAATTTGCAAAGAAATCTGTTCTTTGTAAACGGGGCCCCTTGTGGCATTCAATTCGGTGTTCATTTATCCAGGAATAGTTTTTGATTGACACTTTGCCTGTTTCAACATACATACTCTAGAATGTTTTTGAGTCCATATTATTCACTGATCTGCAGACTGATAAAAAGAACAGCATATTCTTTTAAATGCACATTGCGCAGTTAGCGAGGACAATGCAATAGCAGCGCAATACGAAAGATAACGCTATATACAACTTCTCCTTCAGCTTGAATTTATTTGATGCTTTATCATGTTGACTACCGTTATATCAACTCTTTCTGATTTTCTGCTTTTTCTTCTGTTTGCAGTGTTTCCCTCGCAATATACTACCACATAAAGAACAGGTATGTTTTTTTCATTTCTCTCTGCAGAGAGATCTATCTACCTACCAACCATTCTTTTATATCCATCTTTTTCTCTGTCTCTGGCTTTGTGTCTATCTTTCTTTTAAACCTGTAATACCATATAAACCCTCAATGCGTTATTATAACCTTCAAACTCCAAGGCTTCGGAGCTGCTGAGATATAACTTTTAGACAAGGTTCCGGCAACATTGAAAATGTATCACCACACACTTTACTGGTTCTTTAATTCTTTATATGAATACAGCATAGAATAAGTATCAGTCTTCCCTAATCTAATTTCAATTCACCCTTCTCCTTTCAGAAATGTGGACGGGCGAATGCTGTTAGACATTTTTGATGAAAAACTTCATCCACTTTCAGTAAGTGTTTCGTTTCTGCAGGTCATTTATGAGGTGTAATTACAAGTTGGAATGTCCTAAAACGTCCTTTTTCCACAGAAATCGGAGGTGCCGTCAGACTATGACAAGCATGATCCAGAACAGAAACAGATCTACAGATTCGTTCGTACGCTCTTCAGTGCCGCCCAGCTCACGGCTGAGTGTGCCATAGTTACTCTGGTGAGTGATAGGTCATGTGACTTGATGGCGGACAAATGAAAGTTCATCCGTGTCTTTTTGGATTGGATTCAGGAGGTGTCATTAAACAAGTTGTAGACATACAAGGGGCTGTGAATGCTTGAAAAGGGCTTAAGTGTGTGTGTGTGTGTGTGTGTGTGTGTGTGTGTGTGTGTGTGTGTGTGTGTGTGTATGTGTGTGTTTAATAGGGTTTTAAACTATACTGATAATCCAATGGAAATGTAGTCTCGACCTCCAATAGTTCCAATGGACTCTTCACAGAACATCTAATGTATTGCACATAAAAAAGAAAGGCAAGAGTGTCCTTAAAATTCTAAGCTGCAATCTAATTGGTTTTAATCAATTTATTATCTGTAGATGACTAAAATATCTGACCTAAAAATAAACATAGATATCCCTATGATTACTTTACTATTATTACCTGTAAAACCTTTCTCGTAAACTGTTGCACTATTATTATTATTGTAGTACCAATGATTTCAGACCTGCATATCACATAAAACGCTAACTGTGGTAAATTACTTTAAATATCAGTCAGTCTCTTTCTAGATGGTTCTTGGCCATAAAAACTGCAAAGTGGACCAGACTTGATACTTATAGTCAAAATCTGAAACTAATAAAAACACTGCTTTGAGTGCAGCTTTAGCGTAGATATTTTGTATGAGTTTGGGATCTGTGTTGTGTTATCTGTACACTGATAGACAGATTGTTTTTGTTTCTAAATGTAGATTGAGACCGATTGAGCCTGTTCCTTGACCTGTAGGGGGCAACAGGTGCAGAGATGCTGGCAAAATCTGATTGGCTGTTGCTGGTTGCTTCAGTTATTGAAAGGAAACTTATGAGTCACTGCACACAGTAAACTTCATGGGAGACTGATTGACTTCAAAAATACACTATCAAAACATTCCCACTCAGATGCCAAATAATAAATCAGTTTGTCTTTTCAAAAATTGTTGCCCAAAACATAAATCTCTGAAATGAAGCTTAACAGAAATGTATATTTACAAATATAGTAATAATAAAAATGACAAAAGCACAAAAAACTAAACTGAAAACATTCTAAATTGTAATAAATACTAATACTGTTAATGTAATTAACACTTATATAACACTTTATTGTAATTTGCCCTCTTAAAACGTTTATGACTCTGAATAAAAACTGAATTATGTTTTTGTAGCTCTACTCAGGTTAATGTTTTCTATTAGGCTGCTGACCGCTGTCCCTGGAGTGTTCTTGTAGGTTGTTGATTTATAAATTGTAGGTGTGTAATTTGCCCATATGCTGACACTAGTTCATCTTGAGCAGCGTAGAGGAGATTAGCTCACAAACATACTCTCATAAGCACATATTTAATGCACAACTTGCCCACGGGTGAGCCGGAGCCCCCCGATGCAGTGGAAGCAATTAAACGTGTGATTTTTGTCTTACACTTTGTACAAACAAAATTGAGCTCTTATTAGATTTCTTTCCCAATGTGGGAAAATTAATATTTTTTGACATTGCTGTTCCCAATTTGTGTGTATGTGCATTTGTGCTGCTTAGTGCTTCTACGTCTTTTTTGCATTGCATACATCATGCGTTATTCATTTTTATAAGGACTTCTTTGTTCACCTACATCCATCAGCAGTGTTTATGAATGCTTAAGACGCCCATAGCTATAGCATACTGTCATACACCACGTCAACAGAGCACAGACTTACAATTCCACCACTCAATAAGTAATGTTTATAACTTTCCTTTAGAAGTACACAAAGAAATATTATTGGAGTCACTTAGGAAACCATCACTTTTGCTAGTGATCATACTCATTCTTTGCCATTAAACATATCAATTGCCTTTGACATGTTACTTGTCCAACAGACAGGAAAAATACCTAGAAACATGTGGCATGTTAAAAAAAGGTGTGCTATTTTTTCATAATGTCTAGTTGCTAAAGCAATAAGGGCTCGGTAATCTATCTGTTCTCCTTAAAAAATCCTGTGGTGTTTAACAGTATGTCTCAACCTTTCAACAGGCATGGAGAATTTATGAGCACCTCGGGAAGCAGTTTGATCAGAATATATTTTTTCTCTCATCTTTATGGTATAAAATTGAAATTCCTAGAGAAATATTGTATCCGTGTGATTTAGGAGTACAGAGTGAGTTTTTAAAAAAAACATGAAATATAGCAAAATTCCAGAGCTGAGATTAGCCAAAATCGCTTAATGAGGGGATCTGTCTTATTTTGAAGTACTGAAATATTTGTCATAGTACTGAACAATCATCTTAAGCATTATCAAATAATTGCTTTCACATTCATTTGTATAGAGCTTTTCACAATGTAGATGGTTTCAAAACGGCTGAAAATGTTTGTTGCAATATTTGTTATTTGGCTCCTTATGAGCATGAATCTTAAATTTAATCTCAATGAGGCCCAGTGAGCAGTCACAGTTAACTGTGTCAAGGTGGTGAAGTGTTGGAGAAAAACCTTAAATAGAACCAAACTAACCTAATACAATTTTTTGTTCATATTTCCAAAGGGCAGCATGTATATTGAAAACAGCAGGGGACCTAACACAGATCCGTGTGACACCCCATACTTACTAATGTTAGATTTACTACTTCTACGTTTAAGCAAACAAATTGGTAACAGTCAATTCTAAACCAGCTTAAGGCAATGCAATTTTCTAATCAATTTAAAGAGTATGTCATGATCTATAGTGTCAAAAGCTCTAAACTCTAGTAAATCTGGAGTGAAATGCAGTCTTGGTCATATACCAGAAGCAACTCATTTGTAATTCTAAATGCAGTCTCTGGTCTATGATGGGCCCTGAAACCTGGCAGAAATTATTCATTAACTTTGTATTTACATAGCACTCCAATGTTTTTAATGGATTCACGGTACATGTCCAAAAAAAATACTTATCTATTAGTGCTGTTAAAACTGAGTGGTGTTTGTTTGCAGTTTGTTACCAGTGAGGCATCAGGCGTTTTTGTTGTTTGTCTTTCAGCATTCATGCCCCCTGACCTACGTGTCAGTCTTGCAGTAATCACATATTTGCAGTGACACTGCAGTAACCTTGCTCCAAAAACAGAAATACTAGTGTCAGTCACCAGAATCTAAAAACAAACATTGGTTTCTTTAAATTTGACTTGATTGTCAAGATGCTTTATTTGCATATTAGTATTACTTTTATGTTTAACTTATAAATTAATCCACTTTCTTTCTATGTCAGGTGTATCTGGAGAGATTATTAACATATGCAGAGATTGACATTTGTCCTGCTAACTGGAAGAGGATTGTTTTGGGTGCTATCCTGTTGGCGTCAAAAGTGTGGGATGATCAGGCTGTATGGAATGTTGACTACTGCCAGATCCTCAAAGACATCACCGTGGAAGACATGTAAGTGTGTGTCGCTTGCACCTCTGAATTCAAGATAACATGGCAATGCTCTGAGGTGCAAGTAATTTAATACTGTATGTAGGGAAAAAAGCTGCAGTGGCTTTGTCGGTTTTAACAACTTCCATTTTTATTATGGATAATTTGCACCGGTTTTCTTGGAAGCAACACGTATCTTGAACACAATTCTCTTGAACACAAGATGAAAACGGTGCTTTACTCACTAAAGCTTTATGTAATATTCCAATTTTTCATACAAGTTAAATTCGCTACTGTGGATGGAAACAAAGCTTAGCTGCTCAGCCTTCAAACATGTCTAAGATATATGCTGAATTACAGCTAACGTAAAACATTTATGATGTAATGGATTCTGAATAAAGCAAGATAATCACCAACAAATCATACAATAAGGAACATGCATTATAAGGGTCTGTTTTAATTCATGTATTGTGGTGTAATATTTACTTTATCTATTGGCAGCTTTTCTAAGGTTCTAAGCATAAATACAACTGGTATGTATGATGTTTTTATGACGTTCTAGAAACTACATCCTAGAGACCTTAAGGTACCATATATAATATCCCTGAAAGCAAGGTGCCAAGAAATTGAGCTGACACATAAAGAGTGATACTTGACACTTTCAGCATGTTGTCACATCTGCCCTTTCAACTCCTGCTGAGCAGTTTTTTTTTTTTTTTTGTTGTCAGATGCTTCACTGTTGGTTATATTAAGCTGGTCATTTTTTGCATGCGTTGGAATAATTATGCGATTGGTAGGAAGGGGTGACAATAGATTGTTTATTTTGAACTTTGAGGAATTTCATCTGTGGTAAGAAATCTGGGGGTGAATAAAGGAAGATTTTTTTAATATGGACAGATGATCAGGGCTTGTCTTTTGGTATTCTTGTCAGGATTGTAGTTTTAAAATGAAAAAAAGACATTTATTTTCATTGAAACATGCTAAATCAGAATTTCCTTGAATAGCTAAACTGTCAAGATTTTCTTTTTGCTTATTTCCACCCACTGACAAATGTCAAAAGGAACATAACATACGCAAAACTAATTATCTTTGCTTTCTCTCTCCCACCAGGAATGAGTTGGAACGACAGTTTCTGGAGCTGCTGCAGTTCAATATTAACGTTCCATCAAGCGTATACGCCAAGTACTATTTTGACTTGCGTTCGCTTTCAGAGGCGAACAACCTCAGCTTTCCCCTTGAGCCTCTCAGCAGAGACAAGGCCCAGAAACTTGAGGTGAGTGGTCGATACTACTCTAGATCATTAGAACACATTATATAGCTTAAGATATTTATCTCAGATTGTCACTCAAGATCTCATTCATATCCCAGTGTGTTGTGGTTTCTAGGTTTTCATGAGAAGTCCAATATTTCGGCAGATTGTAATACTGAATCTGTTAGCATTGTTCCAGCAAGTTACAAAGAATATGTCAGTAAAACTTGAAAGCTTACTTTGGTACAGCTTTCACTAAGAAGGGATATCATGACATGTTGTATTGGTCCATTGATTCAGTAGCAGCAGGGCTGAGTAATTACCTCGGCTGAATCCCCATGTGTGTCTTATGCCAGAATTCAGCCTTGATGCTGCCCAATTACAGTCCTGACAAGACCAGGCCTATAATTATGTTAGTTAGTTCAGTTGTGTGTGTGTGTGCACAGTTACCTTTGGTGGCATAATAGCCCACTAGCCCATCTAGAGTCTGTGGGTGGACAGCTCAATCAATCAGTGGTGTGTGATCTAGTTCTTTCATGAGGATCAGCCCCCCTGCTTCCATCTTGCACTGGTCCTCTTTATACGCTCCCACACACAATCATCTGTCATCTCAAAATAATGGACACAAGTTGTATCTTGTCTCAAGAATGAAACTTTTTCCCACTTATTCTTGGAGGTTGTGGTACTTGGAAATGTGGTTCTTGCATCAGAAATTACAGGTTTGGCCAATACTTTTTCTGTGACACCTTCAGTCGTATCAGATGTATATATTATATGGCATTGTTAACTCTTATAAGTCAGCAGATAATGACTTACAAGTTAATAATAATAATAATTATGTAGAAAAAGAAAAGGGCCAAAAACAGAACCCTGGGGAACACCTTGAGTAAGAGGAGCTTTGTGTTATTTCCACATTTGTGAAAAAGTTAAATTAATAATAATAACACTCTGGGCCTGAAAAAGTCAAGCCAAGAAATTTATAAAAGCTGTTGAAGTCAGTTACATTTCTAAAATTATATTTTTTTTAATATAAGTTGTAAATATATAGAGCATTAAAATGTTTCTCATGTTTCTTACAGGCGATCTCCAGGCTTTGTGACGACAGATATAAAGACTTGAGAAAAGCAGCCAAGAAGCGCTCAGTGAGCGCAGATAACCTGACAGTGGTCAGATGGTCGCCGGCCATCATATCCTAATAAAAGTGGACATTGGGGACTTTCACGAGAGACTGAGAGAAAAAGCGTTCTGTCAGAAGAAGCGTTCTCTAAGAGGACACATGCGTGCTTAGTACCTCCACAAGACTCTTGAGCCAGAGGTTTTTGTTCTAAAGAGTGCCCTTGCTGGTCATACGGCTGCTGTATATACAATACACCCACACAAAGATCACTTTCCAATCTGTGGCTTAAAGAAGAGAGGAGGACACTGCTACTGCAGTTCAGAAAAAAACTGAAGTATGTGAATATAAATGAGGGAGAAAGACGCCCAATGACTGGAACAGCATTCCAACAGCTCTGTGTCATACGTGTTTGCCATTCTAGGTGAGGAAGTATTCGTGCTGTGTTAATTGATATTGTATGGTTAGAAAAATTCCACCTGGATGCTCAAAGATGTGTCGTATCAAGATCAAGAGCCAAAATCAACCACTTCTCAAGATATTCTTCCATTCCTTAAAGTATTTCTCTCCAAATGGCTGTGAGCTGATCAAACTCTAAAATTGCCACTGTACTTACATAGTTGTTTAACATTTTCTCATTTATCTCATTTATTTTAAATTAAAAACAGTTTAATAACGGTTAAAATTAGTCTAACAATGCAAATTAATGGGAAAATCTGGATCTTTTTGTTTAGTCTGATTATTTTATTGTGTTTTGTTTTTTCCCTGCAATTTGTAATACTCGATAAAGGCAGTTTGCACCATTTAGTCTTATTATATAAGAGTAAAGGAAGCTGACTTTGCATTTCCAAAAGGAAAGTGGTGTGGAGGGTTTCCATGTGAAGTTCTTGGGACTTTCCTTTTGAAACACAAGATTCGATAATTGAATGCCTTGAAATAATTCGTTTCAATTGAAAATGTACAATGTCGAAATGGACTGAAATCGGAAGTTTTAATACTGAAATCAAAGGTTTTTCTTCTGCAGAGCCAACAATGACATTCCATCATCAATGACCATGAACGTGTATATTCTTGTCACCATTTTTTTTTATAACCTCAACAAACGGCAGATATACACATGCTGTCTCACTCATTTCCAATTCTCAAAGCAATACACTGTGTGTTCTATCTATTCCGCACAATACCTATTGGAAAGACTGGAGCTGGTATTTGAAACTTTCAGATAACATTGAGTTAAAATTGGTGTCGAAGTCAAAATACTTATTAAAGGTGAGGCTCCTAGTGCCACTGCGATACAAATGTTTGGACTGATTGCAGTGTTTTATTTCTCAATTACGTCAAACCAGAGATTGCACTGAATTGGTGAGAAAGAGGAATTCCTGCTGTATCCACTGCCATCACCTGCAGCGCCTGCGTTTAGCGGGAAAATGGCCTTAGATGTAGAATATGAAATTAACCAATTTATCTTCCCTTCTCATTACTATTTTTTGGTAGTGCTGTCAAACGATTAATCACATCCAAAATAGAAGTTTTTGTTTGCATAATATATGTGTGTATTCTGTGTATATTTATTATGTATATATAAATACACACACAAACAGTATATATTTTGAAAATATTTACATGTCTATATTTATATTCATATAATTATTATTATAAATAAATACATTTAATATATAAAATAACATATTTCTCTGAAATATATACATGCATGTGTGTGTATTTATATATACATAATACATAGTACACATAGGTGAACAAAAACTTTTATTTTGGATGCGATTAATCGTTTGACAGCACTAGATTTTAGACCGCAGAATTCGTTTTAAAATCAGTTCTTCCCAATTCAAAGCAAGTGTTGAATTATGTCATCAGATGTACAGTGGGGAAAAAAAGTATTTAGTCAGCCACCAATTGTGCAAGTTCTCCCACTTAAAAAGATGAGAGAGGCCTGTAATTTTCATCATAGGTATACCTCAACTATGAGAGACAAAATGAGAAAAAAAATCCAGATGATTCGTTACGTTATCTGTTGAGAGTAACTGAGACATTTTCATTTGTGAGACTTCGCCCAGAAACACCTTGAGAATTAGAACTTCCAAAAATATCTTTTGTATATTGAACATACTTAAAGAAGTGTAATTATGATCTTCAGATATTTATATGTGACCAGGATTTACTTTAGTTAATTGCTGAATTCTGGACAATTATGGGTAAAAATTAAAAAAATATATATAAATATGTCAGTTGATTTATCAGGAATAAGTACATTTTCTAGTTTCTAAGCACGGTCTTTGAGGTGTTTTTTTTTCCCCTCTTTAGTCGTAATCTTCTGTCCTCAATTGAATTTCCAGTTGAGTTTAACCTATTTTCTGTATCACAAAAGTGGCATAAAGCAATTTAACAATGTTTTGTTGACATGAATGTAATTCTGCAATAGCTTTTTTTTTCATTTTAGCATTTTTTTCCCCTTAGTAATTTCTTCAGATGACATCAAAATGGCCATTATTTTCAAGCAGTATGTGTTTATTCTTACATCTTTCAAGCTATTTTATCTCCAATGCCCAAAAGCGTCTTAACATTTTTACTTAAAGGGGTCATAGGATGCTACATGCACTTTTACAAGTTGTTTGAACTGAAATGTGTGTTGACTGTGTGTGTACACAACCACCCTATAATGATAAAAATCCACCTAGTGGTTTTTGTTAAATCTGCTCAAATTTTTACCCCTTTTTTATATCGAGCCGATCTCAGATGCATGTCTGTGTGACGTCACAAAAACAGGCCCCTCCCACGATAGTTTGATTGACAGTAGCGTTTCAGCACAGACTGGACTGGCGTCTAAACCTTAGCTCCGCCCCTGAGTGACTGTCATCAGTCCGCCAGTGTTTCACCGCCGGAGCAGATGTAGACCAGAATGACTCCTAAGCGATTGAGGTGTTCTGTTGTTGGATGTAATAATGAACATAGCTGTCGTCATTTACTCCCGACATCTGAGCCGCTGAAGACGCAGTGGATTACGTTTGTTTCTGAAGACAATGCGCCCCTGATCTACATAAATGCGTCTTATGTTCGCGCGAATCATTCGTGATCCAGCTTCACCTACAGAAGATCTTTGAAAATCGCCTTTCCTAATAATGTGCTAATTAGCAAGTTTCACGATGAATGCGGCTAAAGTAAACAGTCTCTCTGAGAGCAGCTCGGAAGAGAGGGGCGGGGTCAGCAGAGCTCATTAACATTTAAAGGAAAATGCTACAAAACTGCGTGCTCTGAAAAGAGCTGTTTTTGACAGGGTAAAAAAGGTGATTTTTACACTACCATTGAGAAGTTTTAACCAAACTATGTTACAGACGTTTCATTAAGACCCTAAAGAATCATATCAACTTGTGGAAAATAGGCATGCTATGACCCCTTAAAAAATAGTTGAATCTAAATATAGTGCACACTTTGTGTACGTTGTATACAATACAGTAAGTAGGCTATGCGATGCTAACATATCCGACTGGACATACAACGGCTCAATATTTCCTGCAAAATCAAAAGTGATATTTTGCAAGAAGAAAATTAAGCCTATTTTAGGATGATAAGATTGTATTGTCATTATGTTGTGTGGGCTTAATTATCTCATTCATGCAATATATCATGTTTAATTTGGTGGTGAAATATGACCTAGCCATGTTCTTGGCAGGTTTTGTGAGAATCGCTCGTACTCGTGGTTAGATTACGTTTTGTCAGAGACATGATACTAGACAAAACGTGTAACTAAGGCAGTGAACCCAGATGTCTGTTTTGGTTTATTTCCTTAAGATGAAGGAAGATCGACCAAAGTACTTCTCAAGGAGGGTTATTTTATTTTTTAGGCGGCGCTTTAGACTCCCTTTGCACATTTTAAGAGTGTTGGAAACCGTTTGAAATCAGGGATAACGTTCGAGAAAAGTGTCTTTGGGGAGGCAAATGGAATCGTGAATCGAAAGACTGATTTGAAGCATTTGAAGATTGTACTATTCTATTTCTTTTCTGTTAGCATGTGAGGATGCGGCCTAGCATTGGATCTGAAGGCGGTGTTGTAAACTCGAGTCCTGATAGGAGGCAGTAGGCAGGCGAGTGGCGAGTTTTAGCCGTGTGCACTGAACTCTACCTCTGCATAGAGTCTTTGTTTCTTATTTAATACCTCTCTCTTGCTCTTTCTGTCTGTTGCTTGGAATCTTTCTCATTTTCATTGCAATGTCTAGGAAATTACAAATTCAAATCTTTCAGAACATTTATACTAGAAGTGGTTTCCTGTGAAAAAAGAAAGAAAACTGCTGTAAGTTGTGATTTTAAATTTTATGTTCGGTCACTGGTTGTATGCCTGTTATTATGAATAATACATTGTTGTTGTCATTTGTTTCTGTTCCAAAGGTCAAACCCTTCTTCAGTATGTTTTCAGTGTGTGCCAAAGGCTGAATCCTATCTCCTATGTATGATCTTATTTGATTCTACTTTCTGTTTAACTAAGTGAACCCAGTCGCCTGCGGCCGTCCGCCCAGGGTCTGGAGGCTACAATGGTCGCATGCAGTTTATTTTGTTCTCGAACTATGATTTTAACTGATGCTCCCAGTTCAGAAGCAATGTTTAGAAACCGCCACAAGAATAAACTTTTAAAAGTTGCAATAAAAACTGATCTAATGTGTTTTTAATGAGTCTGATCACATTATATGAGATGTATAGGGAGGACTGGGTCATATTTTTTGGGGTAGGATTTTTATGTAGTTTTTAGTTTAGTTTAGTCAATTTCTGCTAAACCCCTTATGCTGTTAAAACAAGTTACAGCTTTTGTGTTAGCTTTTTGTGTTTTCGTGCCAAAAGTTGACACTATGAAAATCACTTAAGATGTTACACGGAACACGGAAAACCTCTATTGACGCTTTTCAGAGACTGAAAAGTGTAAAACGTGAGAAATGTAATAATTCATTTTTTTTAGGGGTCAATTTGACCCACGTATTTTCATTTTCAAAATTAGCTGCACATATGAATGAATGAATGCATGCATGTAGTGACTATTTGCACTCAGAGCTGCAAATTACTACAAGTTAGTACGAATAGTATCTAAAATTATTTGTCATTTGTAGTATGTATTGCTATTTTTACATTCTCATTTTCTCAAACTCTTGCATGGGTAAAATGGATTTCTCAGGATTATTTCCACTGCTGCCACAGTCTAGCAATTGAGATATATATATATATATATATATATATATATATATATATATATATATATATATATAATTTATTTGGACTGTGTAACTCAAATACTCAAATTTACTTACAAATTGTAGTCCGTTACTTATTCCAAATTACATGACAAAAATTGTAACGTTAACCTTGTTATAACGTAATCCGTTACATTACACATTTTAGGTAATATAATCAAACTACTTTTAGATAATTTTTGATCTAACTTATCACATCGATTTAAATGGGATAATAGTATAGCCTACCATATCAACATAAACATAAAAAAGTAAGAAAATATATTCCATTCGTTGTAATTAACAATATAAAGTGCATTATATATATATAATTTATTTGGACTGTGTAACTCAAATAGATGAAGAAACGGTCAACTTTCCAGAGGTGATTCAGCAAATGAGTCTCAATTTTAAGTAAACTTTGAGTTTTCATTTTCAGAGGTTCTTAGGTATTTCACATTTTAGTGTTTGACAAGTTACAGTAAAGGTTTTCTGCTTTTTTACCCAACTCTTTAGTGTTTTTCAAAGTGTTGATTTTTGGCAAATTGCATGGAATGGGGGGATTAATGTTGGAGGACATAATTTACCATACTTTTTAGACTTATTTCAACTAGAAACCACTGATCGAGAGAATATATATTTGCGCACTTTGGACCCTTGGCAACAACTAAATTTAATCTCATAAGTATTATCAAGAGAATAGCCATTTATAAATTAAGAGACTTTTAAAATAAATACTGTGTATAAAATCACATCTACTGTTCATTGTTTTAAGATATGGAATGTTGGAGCTAGAAAGGTTTGATGCATCTTACTTGACCCAACACATTCTGCCATAAGTTGCACTGCACCTCATTTTATGAAATAAATAGTTCAATGACATGTTCAAAAATAGACCATCAACTGTAACAGCAAGTCATTCTGAACCGAGAGCATATGGCCCATGCGTTTCCATCCCAAGTCTTTGGCTTTGCAGCTCTAAATGTGTCCCTGGTGAACTACGCCGCTGCTAGTTACCTTAAAATTGTCTTTATCTAGCAGAGCTGGCCTGCTAATCCAATTACAGAGATACAGAGACGAAAAATATCAAATTATTGCAATATTTTAGACTGTAATAAGTCATCTGGGACATACAGTATATCTGTTCTAAATTGTCAATCGCCACAAATGTGGGAAATGCATTTGTGTCGAAAAGAACACATTTTGTTAGACTTGCAAATGCTGTATGATTTGTATTGTCTCTTCAATGCAGGCATAAAATTAAACTGTTGTTCGCCTACTCACTTTAAAAAGCAGGATACAATTAGCTGTACTCCTAGTGTAATCAATCTCATAAACACGTTCCAAAATAAGAACCAATTTCCCTACGTGACTATCCAAGACAGATTAATAATAATATTTAAGCAGAGTGTCTGACGCAAAGTAGCCTTTATTTTTGCAAATATTTCTTGTTAACGAATACCGTGTGATTGCAAAATAATTCTCTAACTTACAGACTTGATTTAGGTCCACCACAATTATTTCCCTCTCACTTAATGTGTCAAAAAAGTTTTACAGTAAGTGTTCACTACCCAAGCAGCTGCCAATACAGTTTGCATACCCATTCATTAGAACGCAAGTCCTTCAAACCCTTTGTCCAGATGTCCCTCATTCAGAGGTCATTTAGACAGGGCTAAAAGCTTCTAGAGATTCCACTATGATCTCCTCTGATCCCATGGCATTCAGTCACGCCAAACACCTCGAGGACAGAGCTAAAGAGGGGATTCTTTTTAATAATGTAATAATATTAGAACCACCTAGCGCGTCTCTAACAGAAGCCAACCAAAAATGTCCTTGTCGAATTCATATGAAAAGTTGCATTAATTTGCTGCATGACCTCAGCACCCAACAAAAAAACATAGACACAAATATGCAAAAGTCTCCAGTAGCCTAAAAAGGTTCAAATAAATGAAATTCACTTCAACACGAAAAGTCTTTCCTAAGGTTTCTGCCACCCAAGACCTCATGTGACTGTCATTGAACTGTCATTGAAATGCTCTCCATCAGACATGAGAATTTAATACGGTTATTTGAATCCTGATCCAGCTAGTTATTCTCCTGTTAGGACAAACAGAGCCCAAATATCACAGCAAGGCCTGCGTGCCGACATGCCTTTGGTGGGTAAGAATAGCCTCACAATGGAGCTCACATCTCTCGTCTTCTGTTGTCTGGGAACAGTTGTTGTCAGGGCAGAGGTAAGATGGGAAGTCAAGTTGGTGGATACGCGTGAGTCTTGCCGTTGTGGATTTCACTCGACCTGGTGTGTAGGACCTGACTGGAAATTTGAGTGCTTGTAAATAGGGCTTATTTTTAATGCTCACTTGGACTGAGTTTAATACAGACTGGAAAATATTTGTTCTTGTGTGGAATCAAGTGGGCTGTGAGTGGACCAGTGGGATATCTTGGGTTTGGAGGCCTAAATCTGTTGGCATGGCTAAACAGACTGCAGCTGAAATTATCTTCATAACATTGAACCACAACATCACCCTCATAGGTATGTGCACGGTTTTGGTATTTTAATACGAATTCATACAGGAGCTGCAGAAAGTATTTGGGCACTTATGTGCAAACCTCCAATGTCTAAATGTCATTAGATTTTCAAAACATTTGTTTTAAGGGTAGCACATTTGTACATGGTAAACATTCACATAAATGTCTGTTAGATTTTAAGTAATAAAACAATAGATATACTGTTGAAAAATTAAGATGAAATGTATTCGGACATAATTCTCTAACTTACAGACTTGATTTAGGTCCACCACAATTATTTCCCTCTCACTTAATGTGTCAAAAAAGTTTTACAGTAAGTGTTCACTACCCAAGCAGCTGCCAATACAGTTTGCATACCCATTCATTAGAACGCAAGTCCTTCAAACCCTTTGTCCAGATGTCCCTCATTCAGAGGTCATTTAGACAGGGCTAAAAGCTTCTAGAGATTCCACTATGATCTCCTCTGATCCCATGGCATTCAGTCACGCCAAACACCTCGAGGACAGAGCTAAAGAGGGGATTATTTTTAATAATGTAATAATATTAGAACCACCTAGCGCGTCTCTAACAGAAGCCAACCAAAAATGTCCTTGTCGAATTCATATGAAAAGTTGCATTAATTTGCTGCATGACCTCAGCACCCAACAAAAAAACGTAGACAAATATGCAAAAGTCTCCAGTAGCCTAAAAGGTTCAAATAAATGAAATTCACGTCAACACGAAAAGTCTTTCCTATGGTTTCTGCCACCCAAGACCTCATGTGACTGTCATTGAACTGTCATTGAAATGCTCTCCATCAGACATGAGAATTTAATACGGTTATTTGAATCCTGATCCAGCTAGTTATTCTCCTGTTAGGACAAACAGAGCCCAAATATCACAGCAAGGCCTGCGTGCCGACATGCCTTTGGTGGGTAAGAATAGCCTCACAATGGAGCTCACATCTCTCGTCTTCTGTTGTCTGGGAACAGTTGTTGTCAGGGCAGAGGTAAGATGGGAAGTCAAGTTGGTGGATACGCGTGAGTCTTGCCGTTGTGGATTTCACTCGACCTGGTGTGTAGGACCTGACTGGAAATTTGAGTGCTTGTAAATAGGGCTTATTTTTAATGCTCACTTGGACTGAGTTTAATACAGACTGGAAAATATTTGTTCTTGTGTGGAATCAAGTGGGCTGTGAGTGGACCAGTGGGATATCTTGGGTTTGGAGGCCTAAATCTGTTGGCATGGCTAAACAGACTGCAGCTGAAATTATCTTCATAACATTGAACCACAACATCACCCTCATAGGTATGTGCACGGTTTTGGTATTTTAATACGAATTCATACAGGAGCTGCAGAAAGTATTTGGGCACTTATGTGCAAACCTCCAATGTCTAAATGTCATTAGATTTTCAAAACATTTGTTTTAAGGGTAGCACATTTGTACATGGTAAACATTCACATAAATGTCTGTTAGATTTTAAGTAATAAAACAATAGATATACTGTTGAAAAATTAAGATGAAATGTATTCGGACACTTGCTGGTTAGTAAACGTGAGTGGATGTTGCTATAAATGTGTTAAACTACATCTGGTTACTCTGCAAAGATACCCGTGTAAACGGAGTTAATCCACTAAAAATCACCTTTAGACTAATTTAAAAAATAGCTAATTCGTTGGCAGATGCCACTTATTTTCCCTTAGTTATATATTTTGTATCTAATGCAATGACATTTGTACATTCTGAACTGTCCAACTATTTTTGGGGGGCCCCTGTATCACTGTATATTGCATGTGAACAAACGTTATCCACCAGTTTTCACAGGTAATGTATAATGTAAAAAAATATAATCTAGGATGATTTGCCAACACTATCTCACGACCAATTAGTACGTATTTTACAAGGTTGCTAATTCGTACGAATTCGTATGACCTCACAACTTTTGTATGATTTCTGTGAGGGGTAGGTTTAGCGGCGGGGTTGTGGTGGTCATTCATATGAATTCCTATGAATTTACCACCTTGCAAAATACATCAGATTTTTCACAAATCGTACAAATTCGTACGAGTGAGGTCACACGAATTTGTACAAATTAGCCACCTCATAAAATATGTGTGAACTGCCGTGAGATCGGGTTGTGATTTGCTTGTATAAATATTCTATAATTTATTTCTATAACTTATTTTTATAAAAAAAAATAGTATTAAGAGACAAAATGCCTTTGTAGTAGAAAAAAAAAGAAAGAAAAGTTTGGGCAAAGTCATAACATCGAGGACAATATCCACTGAATATCAAGTGTAAATCTGATATGATCCTACCAATGCTCTGCTACAGATACTCAACATTGGGCCATATCTTATATGTTGTCATTAAAGTAATATCTAAGATCAGTCTGTCAAACTTGACAACATTAAGTCAATTTCTAGACTAATTTTAAAGGAACATTATAAATTATAAGTTAAACTGACAAAGAACTGTGTGCTTTTACTCCTTAGGGAAAGCATGGCTTGTCCTGGTGGTATTCCTAAGAATCCTGGTCTTGCTGTTTGCTGGTTATCCCCTCTTCCAGGATGAGCAGGAAAGATTTGTGTGTAACACCATTCAGCCTGGTTGTGCCAACGTGTGCTACGACATGTTTGCCCCTCTTTCCCTTGTCCGATTCTGGCTGGTGCAGCTCACCACCCTTTGCCTTCCATATGCGATGTTTGTCATCTATGCGATACACAAAGTGAGTTCTGGTCTACCTGCTGACAGCGGGACTTCCGAGTCCATAAATGCAGACTCCATCTATAAGATCCATCAAGAATCGTTCAGGAAAGCATCTCTTTGTAAGACCGTCGTGAAGGCTGAGAAAGGGCGCGTGCAGTGCTTCACAGGAGCCTACATCTTGCATCTGTTACTGCGGATACTTGTAGAAGCTGGATTTGGAGCTGCGCATTATTACTTGTTTGGCTTCCACATCCCCAAACGCTTCATGTGTCAGCAGCCACCTTGCACAACAATGGTGGACTGCTACATCTCTAGGCCCACTGAGAAAACTATCACGCTGAACTTTATGTTGGGGGCAGCCGCTTTGTCCTTGCTGCTAAACGTGTGCGACCTAATCTGTGCCGTCAAGCGCTCCATGAGGCAAAAAAGCAAAGGAGAGATGCTAGAAGAGAGGATATACGCAGAGGAGCAGTATTACTTGTCAGGGAATGGGAATCGAGGTGTGGACATCAGCATCCAGCCGACACAAGATGTGATGGGACCGGGAGGGTTCCGCAAAAGAGGGACCAGAAACTCAAGTGGCAATGAAGCTGCTTCCGTTCTTTTGGACGATGACCCTCCACAACCTTCACCTCTTGCAGGAATGCCTACAATTGCAGGAATGCCTGGTTCCAACAACAATGACGATAGCAGCAGCTACCAACCCACCCAAGAAGAGGGGATGGTAAGAGAGGGCAGTGAAGTGGCACTGTACCCCAGTAAGCCTTTGGGGACTCCTAGATCCGTCCAAGTTAGCAAACGCAGTCGTCCCAAACCTCCACCACCTCCACGAAGGGACAAACTAGCTCCTCAAGGTGCAATCGATGTCTCGGGGGCAACAGCAGTGTGCACCAGAAGAGCAGGACAATATACTCTGGTAGAAATTACTACTGGTGAGGACGTACCAACTTGCAATGGAGACGGACAAGAAAAGAGGTCTGAATGGGTTTGATTGTCTCTCCAGATGACTAAGAAGCTTTAATTTTGAAGCATTGCGAGTTGATTGGGACTGAAACAGAGTGATTTGATTGGAATAGATTGCTTGTTGGAGAAACAAGGTGAAATGAGAGGTATCATTAGATGTCAACGTCATGGATACAATGCAACCCTTGGATCAGCTACGCCCATCAGCATCCACCTACCTCTCATGTTTGTGTTAGCGCATTCTGTCTTTCTTTCACAAGCCAGACAGGCCTTGACCTGCCTTGCCCCTGCGACAATCAAGGGACACTGAAGGCCTTTCTAAAAACAGGTATGTTGCAACCACCCAGGGTCTCTGAGGTTAAGCTAAGACTGACATACTTTCTGCTTCAACAAGAGCGGCCACCAAACAAGAACAACCCTTAGGGTACGTAGGTGCTTTAAAGTTCCTCCAAAATCCTCCAGGCTGAAAAAACTCAAGAACTGTCGATTGTCAGTTAACTGGACCTCATCATAAAGCAATTACTGCCCACCCAGGCTGCTTTTGTATTTGTGGAGGTAGCTTGTAACAGTATTTCAAGGACCCGCTAGGGTTTGGTTTGGAGCTTTTGAACAAACACTTAAAATAGAGCTCCATAATCTGGTGTAACACGAGAGCAAGACGATGTGCGCCTTTCAGACTCTCAGAAGCGAGCCGCAATATGTAAACGATTAGACATGTTAGCTTTGGACAGTCACCTAGACTGCAGCCCTCCTGTCCTCACAATGTCAGACATGTGTCTTATTAAACACACCAGGGACTTCTGGGATTGATTATTTATGGATTTTCCTTATACATCACTGATGATGATTTGTAGTTGTAGTTTTTGTCTTTTCTTTTGCTGCTAGATGCTAGGGATCTTTAGTCTGATGTCAAATGGTTTGCAAGTCAGTGACTCTTTGGCATTGTTTGAAATTGTATTACCTGACCAAATCACACTCCCCCTTAAAATGGCAGAGACATATTATTAATATTTCACATATTACACAACTTTAAACTGGTGACTATTAAAGAAAGGACAGACTGCATGAACTCCTGTATCTCAAAATGCAACGCATTCAATTTCACTTAAATTTCATTTCATTTCAATTGTGATGACAGCTGGATTTCAAATGGAAAAGAACCATTTCCAAAATGATAGCTGGATCCCACTCATGTAAGTTCATGTGACCACAAAGTAACATATTACTTGGAGACTCTAGTAATGTGCTGATGAGTCGAGTCAGTCGACTCAGGTGTTTTTGATTTAAAAAAAATGTGTACTGTTCGTATGCCACCAGAAACAAGGTTGGGAAAACCTACCATATGAACATCCTATTAAAAACTGACAAATCATGCCCTCCAGTGGACAGATATGCACCGAACTCAAGTCTGAAGATACTACTGCATCAATGTGCAATAAATGCAATTACTTTTGCATATATGTTATTTCAGCTGTCTCTGACACTTCTTCAGGACACTCAGAATGTTGAATATATACGTTTCTGTAAATATACTGTTTGTATGTATATGTAGGCCTACTGTAATACTAAAACTTAAATGTAAATGTACACATTCTAAAATTGACCAACTAGGGGTGCGTTTCCCAAAAGCATCGTTAGCTAACTATGGTGGCAAGTTCCACTGAACTCTACTGGCAGCCTAATGACAGAATTTGCGACTATAGTTGCTTTTGGGAAACACGCTCCAGGAAGGCTAACAGTGTTTATAAAGACTACAAGAAAGTTACAGTTTGCCAGTTATCATGCCATTTCTTTTTGGGTGTGAGAATTGTCCTCTAATGGCCACAAAATTAGACAGTGCATGTGATTTTGATTTTGAATAATGTTTATCATTATATTGTCACCACAGTAATGAATTTTAGTGCGCAGTGTATTTTCAAAAGTTCGAAAACAACTAAAAGCTGTATTTGAACACTGCACTATCAGTTCATTCTTGGTGTTATATATGCAAGGTCTAAGGTGAGTAGGGATGGGCATATCGATCCTGAAGTATCAATATATCGATACTGATGCAAGTATCGAAAGTATCGATACTCAAATAAAAAATATCGATACTAAGGTGTTTTATTTACCAGTGATTTTGTTTATTTAACAAAAAAATGAATGCGTACATTATGCATTGAATTGGACGAATAACTTAATTCAGCGATTAACTGTGTAGGATAGAAGTATTTTCCTGCTCATCTGAACCAATCAATCACAGAGAGCGTTCACTCACTTCTGACCTTCTGACAGTGCATTCAAACAGGGCTGCGTTTCCCAAAAGTGTCATAAGAAACCACTGATGCTTTTGGGATCTGCAGCCCTGAACAATGCTCATCAGAGGACAGAAAAAAACATATGTTTGAGTTATTTCACAATAAATAATCTGAAATTGTAGCCTACATAGTTTGTGCAATTACATTTATTTAAACTGAACGTTAAAAGTTCATATTGATCATGTTATATTCTGTAATGCTAGTATACATGATACACTGTCAGAATAAAAACGTTGCATTTTATGCATGCAACAGCCCGTCACTGGCAGTCCCTTATGAAAACGAACCATGGTTTTACTAAAGTTCAACTATAGTATTTGTTGATTTCCATGGTTACCACTACAGTAAACATATTTTAACCATGTGTAAACAAAAATATAACTTAATGTTGCAATTAGGGCGTATTGAATGTTAAAATGTGTTTCAAATATAAAGTTAGTAGGTATTTTACTCTTAGTAATTTAATAATTTCATGAATTTCGTAATTTAAAGGTTCAGTTTAGAAGTATCGTATCGGTATCGATATCGACAATACTGGCCTTTAAAAGTATCGGTATCGTATCGAAAACAAAATAAGTGGTATCGCCCATCCCTAAAGGTGAGATCTAATATTAAAATAAGAGATGTTTTGAAATCAAGGAGCCTGCAAACATACCTGTCACATGTGCAGCTCTCACTGAGACTCAGTGCCCTCTGCTGGCTGGAGTTGATACTGCACTCCTCTGGCTTCAATGAATCTTTATTGAAATGGTAAATTGCATTGTGGCAGGGCTCGTAAAATGGGTGTAATCTAGCGCCCCGGAAGTTATCTTTAATTGGTCCGGTAACACTAAGCTAAATAATAATAATAATCTTATTTTAAACTCCCAAATATATATATAGTTAAGAATCTCAGACTTATTCAGGTGTGATTTATTGTCCTGACCGCAGCTCAAAGAGGCACGTGAATGGTATCTGTTATTTTTCTCACAGTGATTTGCGATTAATCAATTAGGCTTTTGTTGATTCATTTTATAGAAATGTATTTTGCATGTCAGATAACAATTTTAAAGATGACCTATTTCGTTTTAACTTTTCTCTAATAAGGCAAAATCGAGCGGAAATTGCATTGCTAATGGTTTTGCTTTCTGAGCGCCACACACTTTTTTTGAGAAATACAGCTTCTCGTCCCTGTTGAAAAAACCAGCATATGCTGGTTAGGTATGTTTTGACGCTGGGATGCTGGTTTAAGCTGGTCCTTTGCTGGTTTAAGCTGGTCCTTTGCTGGTCCTTTTGCTGGTTTAAACTGGTCCTTTGCTGGTTTAAGCTGGTCCTTTGGTGGTTTATGCTGGTCCTTTGCCAGCACATGACCAGCATAAACCAGCAAAAGGACCAGCTTCAACCAGCAAAAGGACCAGCAAAGGACCAGCTTAAACCAGCAAAGGACCAGTTTAAACCAGCAAAAGGACCAGCTTAAACCAGCAACGGACCAGCATAAACCAGCAAAAGGACCAGTTTAAACCAGCAAAAGGACCAGCTTAAACCAGCAACGGACCAGCATAAACCAGCAAAAGGACCAGTTTAAACCAGCAAAAGGACCAGCTTAAACCAGCAACGGACCAGCATAAACCAGCAAAAGGACCAGTTTAAACCAGCAAAAGGACCAGCTTAAACCAGCAACGGACCAGCATAAACCAGCAAAAGGACCAGTTTAAACCAGCAAAAGGACCAGCTTAAACCAGCAACGGACCAGCATAAACCAGCAAAAGGACCAGTTTAAACCAGCAAAAGGACCAGCTTAAACCAGCAAAGGACATCAAAACATACCTAACCAGCATATGCTGTTTTTTTCAACAGGGGTAGACAACATGTCGCCCAGTGGTTTTTATTAGGCCTATTTCTGTGAAGCAAATTTAATAACAAATATTATACTTCTATAGATTTGAATAATCATGACTTAATTACTATTAGCTCACCTCAGTAACCAAAAAATGAGAGGACTAAATATTTCAAAATGTTATTTGTATGCTTTAAACTTTTTCAACACATTCTTATGGTTGACTCTTATGGCATTTACGACTGTCAATGTTATGGCAATTTAATGTTCTGTCAATAACCTTGTTATAGCCTAATAAAATACACAAGATTTAGTTTCTGAAGAAAGCAAGCTTCCCGCAAACCCACGTTTATTTGGGAACCAGGAAACTATTTTAACAAACATTTCCACACTTTCTCATACAAATGTATCCACACGCAATTCACTTAATGTCCCTATTGCTCTCATCTGTGTAGAATTGTACATATCTGCAGCTACTTAATTACAGCTACCAACTAAGTGGTAAGTGGAAACAACTTAAGAAAATATCTGATAATGTGCAGCTATTGATGAAAGATGGTAAAATCCTGCAAGTTAGGCTTGGTAAACATAACTGTAATTCTTTACATTGACCGCAAGGTGGAGACACAGTACAGCAAAAAAAAAAGTAGTTATTGTTGTCAGATGTTTAATAGGAATGCGCTCTAAAAATTGTATAATTAAAAAACGTAATTGTTTTAAATGACATGCCTTATTATTATTATTATTATGAATTACTTTACATTGGTTTCCATTATTATTAGGTTGCATTCTCTTTCAAAGTAGCATGAATCCACCTAAATGTTTTGTTTGTGTAAAGGTATAGATGGAAATACCACAGCACGTTGGAAAATGGAAAAGTGTGACAACTCCTTTAAAAATATAATATTCTTTTGGAATGTTTAAACCTATTGTACACTCTAAAAATGCTGGGTTAAATTCAACCCAGTGCTGGGTAAAATAGGGACAAACCCAGCAACTGGGTTGTTTTGACCCAGCGGTTGTTTAAATGTTTAACCCAACCTTCTGGGTAGTAACCCAGCCGCTGGGTCAAAACAACCCAATTGCTGGGTTTGTCCCTATTTTACCCAGCACTGGGTTGAATTTAACCCAGCATTTTTTGTGTACAATACGTTTAAACATTCCAGAAGGATATTATATTTTTAAATGCTAACCCAGCATTTTTTTTAGAGTGTATCGGAATCTATCACACATAAGCACTCTGGTGTCCTTTGGCTAAAAATGCTAATAAATAGTTGTATGCAGGCTATTTTACATTTGCTAAAAAAAACACAGACATATTGCAACAGGACATTCCAAGTTAGATTACAAAAAAATAACTCGACATGTAATATGACACAAAACTAACCATTCTGCAACAATTTCAATGTCATTCTTTGTCTAAGAATCTCCACTGGAGTTTCACAGAAAGGCTCTGTGGATTACGTAAGGGACCACCTGTAGGTTTTCATTCACCGTCTCTGTGAGTGATACTGCTATTAATACAGCTGAAATTCAAAAAGGACGTTTTGATGGTGTAAAAAAAATCAAATCAAACTGTCACAGGTTCTCTCTAACAAAACATGGCTGGGGCCCCCGAGCTTCAAAAACATTTCTATAACGTCGATCAAAGGACAACGGTCTCAAATTAGACCTTAGAAAACCTGCCGCATCAGTCTAAAGGTTCTATCTACATGCCACCTTTATTCTAGACTTTAAAAGAAAGATCAAAGTTTCCCCGGATGAAAAGGACCCGTTTCCTGCATTTAAACCCCATTCCCCGGCCCTCTTTTAGTCAATTAAGTAGCAAGCACGTGAAGGGTTCAACAATTATGGAGATTCTCCAACACAAGGCCCTTGTCTCTAATTAGGCCTCAGATATAGCTAAAAGAGTTTCTCTGAACAGAACCCACAAAAGCATCTTCAATGGGAATGACCACAAAGAGCCGATGCGGAGCACTCGTTACCAGAAGCTTCCTCGGCATTAAAGCAGCACTTGGGAGAAATTCAGATTCATCAAAAAAGTGTTTTATTGTCAAAATAAAAGTCATATTTGCTTTGCATGTGGCATCTACACTATATACAAATGTACAATAATCTTATAAATCATCTTTTATACACCATTTACAAGTTTTTATAAATACATTTCGCAAAAGGAACAACAACAACCCGTATATAATAACAATAATAGGGCACTGAAACATTAAGGCTTATTGAAACCATCTTTGATTGTTCAGACAATTCAAAACTTGTCTTCCAACAACACGAAATGCTGCAAGTTGGGGACATGTGTTACTCCACTAGGAACAATGTAATGCCCAAACTCTCCTTAAGAGTGACTGATTGCATGTCATGTCCATATCAATAGAATGGAATTAGCGCATCGCTGCATTGTTTCACCCAGTTCGTCCGCTAATAGAAACCATCAACAAGTTCATTTGTATGCAAACGAATGAAAAGACTAAGAGATTAATAGGGGGGTCTTGTTTCAGACCTGGGACAAAGGCATCTGCTTGGGGCAGGACACCGAGCTGGCGGTCCCGGACCTCCACGTTAAACCCGTGCTCACATCACTGTACATGGAGCCACCGGAGCCCTTGCTGCCCCAGCAGCAGCGCGTGCAGAAACTCCTCCAGGACTCCAGGGTCTTACCGGACCAGGTCCAAACTCCAGAGGTGATGCCCACCAGAAGGCACATGAAGTATTTGAGCATGAACACAGCATAGTCCGGCCTCTTGACCTCCTGCTCCAATAAACACGAACAGTTATGCGTGATCTCCCAACTCTGTCTGTTATGCTGCTCGTAGAAGTAACACGCCACGATGATGGTCGCGGGGACCGTGTAGAGCACCGTGAAGATCCCGATCCGGATCATCAGCTTCTCGAGTTTGTCCGTCTTAGTGCCACCCTGCTTAATGACACTTCTGATCCTGAACAGCGACACGAATCCGGCCAAAAGAAACATGGTGCCGATGAACAGGTAGATCACTAGCGGCGCCAGCACGAAGCCCCGCAGGTTGTCCAAGTTCTGGTTGCCCACGTAGCAGATCCCGGCGACCGGGTCGCCGTCCACCGAGCTCAGCGCGAGCACGGCGATGGACTTCATGGACGGGATGAGCCAGGCGGCCAGGTGGAAGTACTGAGAGTAGCCCGCGATGGCCTCGTTGCCCCACTTCATGCCCGCCGCGAGGAACCAGGTGAGCGAGAGGATGACCCACCATATCGAGCTGGCCATCCCGAAGAAGTAGATCAACAAAAACACAACGGTGCACAACGCGGGGCCGGTGGTCTCGTAGTGGATGTGCTCGACGTCGTACTCCCGGTTGCACGCCACCTTTTCGTGCCCGGCAATTAATCGCACAATGTAGCCGATCGACACAAACATATAACACGCCGAGAGGAAAATAATCGGGCGCTCGGGGTATTTAAAGCGCTCCATGTCGATTAGAAACGTAGCCACGGTGGCGAAAGTGGATATGAAGCATAACACCGACCAGAGTCCGATCCAGAAGGCCGTGAAAGTCCGCTCGTCCTGGGTGAAATACGGGTTGTGACACGGCATGGCGCAGTTCGGGATCTGACCCGTCTTGACGCGGTTGTACAGCGGGTGTCGGTCGCTGTTCAGAGCCACCATCGGCGCGCGACACTGGCAGCCCGGCTCGCAGGGCTTACTCGCTTTGGGTCCAACACCCGCTCGCCCGCTTTTCTTTTTGTGCGGATTGAAGGCTTTGCTGGGGTAGTTGGTGGGTTTGGACAGCACCGGCGACACCGTGGTGGAGTCGGTTCGGTTGTAGTCCATGCACAGCGTGTCTGGCGCGCCCTGAACGGGCAGCAAATCGCACCTCATGCGGTCCGGCCAAGGGAAGCCGTACTGCCGCATGAGCGGGGCGCAGCCCGCCTTGGCTCACTCGCATACGCTCCGGCACGGCGGCAGGGGTTTCTTGTAGTCCTCCAGGCATATGGGGGTGTACATGCTGCACAGGAAGAACTTGAGATCCGGCGAGCACTGGATCTCCACCAGAGGCCAGAACTGGTGCACCTCCAAGCCGGCTTCGTCCTGCGTGTCGTGGTTGAACTGGTTGGGCATGTAGGTGTAGTTGTAGCCGATGCCCTTGCACAGAGGAACGGCTATCTCCTGACAGGTGATCTCCTTGGCCGTGGTGCCGCTCGAGCGGGGCAGCAGGGCGAGCGCGAGGAACAGGTAAATCCCCAACAGGTAGCACTCCATTCTTTTCTCCCCTCTCCTGTCAACACAAGCAATGCAGCGCTGGAAACAGTTCAGTTCAGATCTTGAAGAGCAGACCCATCTCCGCTTCACTTGTTTGGCACGGACTCGCGGTTGGGTTGCATACCGAGAATAAATAGCCCTCGGCCGGGCGCAGGCAAAATGGCTGAGGGAATAAATGCGAGCGTCTCGTAGCTATTTCCTCTCCTTGTTCCCGCTCCAGCGATTCGTTCCAATATAAAGCCGCGTTTAAAAGAGTCTAAACTTCTCCGGTAACAAAAACACTCCCGGTGTAAACGCGTTTTCTACATTCGTTCCGTTCTCGACAGCCTTTCTCATAGAAATCAGTGCCGTGGAGTGGGACGCACCGAGTATAAGAGACAGCCGAGCGGACACGCCCCCCATGCGCCGACCGCCAATCACAACGCGGCGAGGGCGGGTCGCCCAGGCGTGTCAATCACGTTTGCGCGAGGTGTACAATTGCAGAACGTTGTTTTCGAAAGGGAACACAAATTAGATCAAAGATACAAGTTTGTGCCTGAAGGAGGCAGATCGAACAAATTTGATAAATACAAGTAGCGTTTGTATTGAATCTCTAATGCGTGGTTTTATGTTATTTGATGTCGTTGTTTACTAGCAGTGTGTATTATGAAAAATCTATAGATCGCTTTATTGTGGTGAAAGTGGATGCATATCAGACAATTATTATTAGGCCTGGTTTTTTTCTTTCTTTTGAATGTTCTATTCTATAGATTTTTTTTTTTATTATTGTAGCGTATTATTTCAATACCTTGACTACCACAGAAAATAATGTGAAAAGATGCATTATCTGTGCTGTAAAATGCTATTTATTTATTTGCAGGACATGATGACAAACAGATTTATATGAATGCATAAGTTAAAGTGTACGTTTCAGGTGATTTGCCTGCTCAAAATGTAAAATATATTTTTTTTAAATCTTTTTAGCATTTCACTGAAATATAACTGCGGTGTGACAAATGACTGTTTTTAAAAAGTAGCCTACATATAAACATGCGGCCATAAAACTGCATGCACAGTATTCATAAACGACTTGTTAAAATAGTTTTTTGTAAGTTACAGCATGCCACACTGCTTGTTAACAATCCATGTTTAAATTAACATTCAAAAGTTTGTGGCTTTGGGTCCAGCTGCAATTTCACCAGCAAATGTTTACTGTCCGAGCCTCATTATTTCAGCCTATTATTTTATGAAGCTCTGCATAGATACAAAACATAAAAAAATAGAAAATACACCAAGAGTCCATCTCATCGGGCCCCCTAATTTATTGGGGTTAATTTGTGAATGATAGGCCTGGCGGGCGGGGGGGGGGGGCGGGCCGTCTTAAAGGAAACGCAATGTAATAGTAAAATTAGAGAGTGTAAAACAAACGATTAAAGAGCTCCTTCACAAATACTTTCATGTTCAATAGCTCCAGAAGGAGTTTTTTTTAACAGATTTTACGAGCGATCTCTTTGAACTCTTGTTCGGTGCGTTAAAAGGCCCATACGTCCATCAGGAGTAATTACATTTACCTAAATGTAATATGTATAAAGCTGTTTCCTCTGCTACAACCGTTTAATGATTTCCATTACAAAGCTGCGATGACGTTATGGGACATCACAAACCCCAAACCTGTTGCGCTGGTTTGTTTTTCTTCTCTTTGAGCTCCGATATCTCAATAATTATTTTACTGCTTTCTTTAGGGAAACTCGCAGGGATTTAGGAACAGGTGTGCCCTCTGTGGCAAATGCGGGCAGATGAAAAGTAGAATCGCTTTCACTGATTATGTCCATTATTCCCCCAGCCATATTGATTAACAGGAAGATAGAGCACACTCTAGTCTCCAGCAGTCGGAGCGTAACCTTTTACCCTGGCTCTATCCCAGCTCCGGCCAGGCTTGGGTTACATAGTGCCCGGGCATTCCAGAGTACAAATGGAATTAGTGCATCTGTTCGAAAGTTAATTTCCAAATCACCATTGAATGAGTCTTTAGAAAGAGCTGAAATGGTGGCCATCAGCCAGAATAACACGCCTTCTCGTGTATCGGGCCTAAGGATTCTTTGTGCGCTTATTATTATTTCTAAAGCGTGGATTATGGAGCTTCAGATGGGAATTAATTTTCTACAAGTAAGAGAGTCTTTCAAATAAAACTGCAGTAATACAATGTGGAGCTCGGCGTGGATTTCTTTCGTAGGTTTTATGCAATCTGTTCAAATGTTTTCAGGCTACAATAACCAAATCTAAAAGTGAATGCAATTAAAGGATTTTTAAGGTCTATTACAGTGTTTGTGGCACAATGACATGTTGACAAGCTAATTTCCTAAAAACATAATAATACATTTTGAGCTGTAAAATGGTCTTATTTATTTATTTCCCTTTAAATATGAGTATCTACGATAGATAGATAGATAGATATTATTTAAATATGTTAGCAATATAATGATAAATTGCTCTAAATATTATTTATTTATTATTACTACTACTACTTTCTCTTTTTAGCAATTTTAACAAATTTTATGTTAAATATTGGTACAGTTAAATCTGTTTGAATACATTTTTTATAAGTTTCTTGAGCAGCCAATCAGCATATTAGAATAATGTCTGGATCATGTGACACTGAAGACTGTAGTAATTCAGCTTTGCATCACAGGAATGAATTACATCTGAAAATATATTCAAATAGAATTTTTTTTTTTTATTGTAACAATATTTCACAATATTATAGTTTTTCTGCATTTTTTATCAAATAAATGCAGCCTTGCTGAGACTTTTTTTTTTAAACATTAAAACATTTTAATTATTCCAAACTTTGAAAGTAGAGTTATTGCATTTACAGTAAGGTACCCTACCTTACTGTAAATGCAATATCTCTACTTTTTTAAGTAAGGGACAAGTTCTGATTATTTTCTGTAGTAATGAATTATTCCACAAATGATGTGGATACAGCTTAATTTGTTGTAAACCTGCAACATTCCGTCAAGGTCTAATTATTAGTTTTCCAATTTACACTTAACAATAACAGCTTAAGTAATCTTGTTTCCAGTAATCACCTCTCAATATAGGAATCCGAATCACATTGAGCATGTTAATGAAACACTGTCTGTGTGTGCAATCCATTAGCATAGTATGTATTGATTGGGTACACAGTGTGATTACATCTGCAGGAATCTTATCAGTGATGTTTACGTTTCATTAAGACTTTCAGCCAGACTAATAGAGCAGAATGTGTATTTGCCTAGTACCACACACTTTAGCACACTCTAGCCCAGAGAAGACATCTATCTGGAATCTGAGCGGGAAGGTGTAAGATATGAGAGAGAGAGAGAGAGAGAGTCAGCCATTAATGCGGGCCGCTCAGTGGACAGGTAATGATTCACTGTGAACTGCCGCTAAACTCAGATTTATGGCTCATGCTGCAGTTATTGAGTGACAGAGAGCATGTGAAAATTCTTCTTCAGGGCTAGCTGTCTTATACCTGATTTACCTGAGGTCATGAGGAGACACTATTGAGACAATTAAGCTGTCTGTAGCTGTCTGTCAGTGTGTGAGAGAGAACATGCGTTTTCTCCTCTACCAAATCCTGAGTCTCAACTGGAAAACAGCTCTGTTCCAAAATGGAGTGAGCTGCCTGCTTACCAACATTAAACCAAATTCTGTGTACACAGAGGCCATTCACTAAAGAACTGATGCTTTCTTGTATTCCAAAACATGCATCCCAAGAATGCACTGCAAGTTCAGTTAAAAATAAAAGAAAAGAGAAAAAGTCACTCAAGCCAATACCTTTATAGATAATAAATGCACTTTAAAAACTATTTTACGCATTTTTGTGCAATATTTGTGTACAGCGTGCAATTTTTTTAATGTTTATTAGAATATCTCGCAGTTAGCTTAGCAACATGCTAACACCAAGCTCTGAAATCAACTGTCAGTGAGTTGAATCGGCTCTTTACGTTGCATAAAGAGTGCACAAGTTAGCTGTCTAAGGCAAAAGATACACTGTAAAAAATGTTTGAAATATTTACAGAAAAATACTGAAATTTGCAATGAAAAAATGTAAGTGGTTTAACATCGCATTATATGTAATTTCACTGTAAAATACTGTCAAATGTATGCTTTTTGCAGTTAAAAACTATAAATGATCAAATCATTTACAGTGAAAAACGGTAAAAGGAAGAAGTCCCTTTTGTTATCAGTAATATACTGTACATTATGGTGTGTTTTGTGTTGCTGTAGCCTAATTTAGTTAATGCTTATTTCATTATTTTTGTGTCATGTCTTAGACTAATGGTGTTTTGTTTTTGTGTGTATGTAGCTGTGCACCATTTATGTAGAAGCATTGGTTGTGTTTAATGGATGGGCCATTTAACCCTTAAGGTGGCAGGGTTTTTTGGAAAAAATGCTGGATTTTGACATCAAGGCTTCAAAAGCATGTGGCTTGAAAGGGCTTAAAGTTAGAGATCTACTGTAAATTAGAAAAATGTTGGGCATGACCGAAAGTTTGTGTGGGGTGTAAATATACTCATCTAATTTGCATATTATGACGTCATCATATTGAATTGATGTTATTAAAACTTATTTGCATGTTTTTTTTTTGTCTTTTTATCCTCATTCCAAATGATTATAAAAGAGCTTTTTTGCTTTCTGTTTTACCACTTGTATTATTATAGTGGTTATTTGAAAGTAAAAAAAGCCGATCTTAGAAGCTTAGGTTGTTAATTAACATTACTTGATGAAATATAGGGTAATAAGTTGTAACATAAAAAGCACCAATCGCATAATACCTGAAAACACTGGCAACCACATCCGACAGTTTTTCACATAAAGTTAACAGGATAGTTTAAGGCCGCTCACTAGCTTTCAGCACAGATCTAGCATGCTCTCCAACTGCCTCTAAGTCAATTAACAGCCTTGTTTTAAGGATGTGTTTAAGAATTGTTTTTCTATGTTTGTTCTTTGACTTGCCCCCACATTTCTCCAGAGTGATGTTGGTGGGGGAGGGCAGGCCGGCCCAGCCCCCCATCCTCATCAGCACGTGTTTTCTTTGGGCTTGGCAGCTAATCAGTTGCAGGTGGGGCTGAGCTCTTCTTGGGTCCCCTGAGGTGGTGGAGCGCGCTCCCTGGGTGTCCCCTCACCTTCACCTCATTACCTTGACAAACAGGGCCGGCCCTGCTAATCAATCCACCGCTGAGAGCACACAAGACACGACATCCTTCTCATAGATCCGCTCGCTGTGTCTGTGTACCTCAAATCAGCAGGTTATTACATACCATAGAGCGTGCATCAGTAAAAACCACGCCGCGTGGAGTGGCCGTTGACAGTGTTTTGACATAAGGTTAGGAATGTTTGTAACTTCTTGTTGCAATTGAACAATTGCATTACACATAATATGCATTACACATAATAATTAGACATAATATGTTAATTCGTATTGTGTGTATTGCAGTGATTATTAATCATATACAGTTAATTACAGCAATGCCCAGTTTCTGATGCTAATATATATAATAAAAAACAATGTATTTAAACTTTTATGTACATATATACAGTATATATAATGCCAAACCACCCATACCTTATGTAGCCTTGATTAACACAGCAGGTAAAATGAAATGAGAACCTGTTGAAAGATGAAGAGTTTATTTTATTTATTTATTTGTTTGTTTGTTTTTTATATTTGGATAATATAATATAATATAATATGACCTAGTAATGCTTCTTTTAAATAAACAATTTATTTATTTATTTTTAATGTGTTGGTTGATTATTATGACTGACAATCAATATTTAATTCAATATACGTTCTATTAACAGAGCATTTAGATAAAACGTGTCATAGCAGAGCATTACATTCAGTTTTTAATTTTCCAAGTGACAGTCTATTAACCAAAGATTTGTTTTTCATTCTGCTTCTTCTTTTTTTTTTTCTAGAAGTGAGGACTCTATGTGTATCAGGCATTCACAGCCCATTTACCTTTCAAAGTATAATGCATTTCTGAGTAAAACACAATTTTTCGTGAGATTGTTAGGTGGGACTCTATTCCATCCATTGGAAATTGTTAGGTCTTGCTAAGTATGTTTTTGACTCCAGAATGGAATTACATCTGAATGTTAATGTGGTAAAACAATGTCTAAATAGTTATTAGTGAATATTATCTGATAGCATGAACAGCCTAGATGAGAAATCCGCTAGTCAAAGTCACTAATAAATAGATGGTCAGATGACTAGTTGACCGTCCTGCATAAATGACCCAACCCTGCTCTCAACTTACTCTTTCTGTCTGTCTTCATTTCAGGACAGCTGAACGGTGGGCGAGAGACACATGGAGGGATGGACTGAAAGAAAGAGAGAGAAGAGCAAGAAGGTAAGGAGGAAACACCTCACACAGAAGTTGAAGCAACAGCAGCACAAGAAGCGTCCGGAAGGCTTGAAGCAGAACGTAGCACATGCAGGCGTATTAGTTTTCTTGCTTCATTCTGTCAAACCTTTCCTGCTCCGTGGGCAAGAACCTCCAGCAAATCCACCCCGGGCCCCCTCTAATGCTCATTAGCAAGAAGATTAAGACATGTTTATTTACACGCTAAAAGAGTGAGTGGGTAAACAGGGGGCTTATTTATTAATTTACCCTTAACGTTGAGTGCACTTGACAGGCTGGATAAGAGGGAACTGATGCGAGTATGCAGGCTGTGTTTGAAGTCTGCATGGGGATATCTTCCGAGGGTTGAGGTGCCGGGGTGATGGAAGTAAAGTAAAGTTCCCGGCGACATGGAGGCAGGGGGGTTAAGATAGACCCATCCTTAGGAGACCCGCAATCGGCTACGATCATGTAGCGTTTCACCCAGGAGATGAAGCCACCTCTGGATTTCTGTTTGGTTTTCTACGCCCACATGGTCTCAAGTGGAAGCTTGTTGATGGATCTGGCATCTTTTGAATAATGCATGCCCTGGAAAATGAGTAGCGTAAAGACCCATTCCAGTATTGTTGATATGACTGTCTCGCTCTCATCTTTTGCTAATTGCAGGTAGTTGCATCTTACAGTACGGGTTCTGATGAGATAAGAGACGAAATATTATAGATTTACTCTGTTATTGCTGGGTGAGCGAGGGTTACCGAGTAAAGGTGTGAAAGGAGGAAGTAAAGGAGGAATAAAAGTTGCCAGGGTGGAGAAAGTTTACAACTTCAGGTGTGTTTCTCGACCTTTGAACAGTGGGAACAAGAAACGTTCACCTTCAGGTTCAGTAAGCGTGACAGTCATGCATTACCAAGCTATGGCTGATTGGTTCAAAACCCATTTTTAAACGAAACAGACTGCTTTACATTTACAAACTCATTAAGCACGTCAACCAGAACAAATGAGGAATCCTTAAACACAATGAATGCACTTTTCTTCCATGTAGTGAGGATTGCGTAACTCATTCAACCCAAGAGCGGCAATCGACCGAGTCTTGAACTCGATGATCTGTTCATTCCTAAAAAAATAAAGATTCCCAAAGGGGGTTTTGCCATAGAAGAACCATTTTGGGTTCCTTAAACAACATTTCAGTTGACAGTTCTTAAATAAAAATTTTTTCTTGAATGACATCTTCAATAATCTAAAGAACCTTTTTCTACTATAAAGAACCTAAATATTCCTTGGATGTTAAAGGCTCTTTAGATGCCAACAAAGATGCCTAATTTTATTTTGAAGAGTGTTAGTTAAAGGGTTAGTTCACCCAAAAATTCTGTCATTAATTACTCTCCCTCGTGTTGTTCCAAACCCATAAGATCTTCATTCATCTTCGGAACACAATTTAAGATATTTTTGATGAAAGGGCTCTCTGACCCTCCCATAGACAGCAAGGTAACTACCACATTCATCTGGGTCAGCGCTGCCACACGCTCGCATCATGGTACTGTCGTGAACGCTCGTCCACAAGTGACGCGTGTTGTTCCAAACCCATAAGATCTTCATTCATCTTCGGAACACAATTTAAGATATTTTTGATGAAAGGGCTCTCTGACCCTCCCATAGACAGCAAGGTAACTACCACGTTCATCTGGGTCAGCGCTGCCACATGCTCGCATCATGGTACTGTCGTGAACGCTCGTCCACAAGTGACGCAGTAGAGATGAAAATGTGGAATAAAGGCGTTATTTTTGTTTTCTTTGTGCAAAAAAGTATTCTCGTAGCTTCATAACTTTACAGTTGAACCACTGATGTCGCACGGACTACTTTGTCGATCATCTTGGTACTTTTCTGGACCTTGAACGTGGTAGTTACCTTGTTGTCTATGGGAGGGTCAGAGAGCCCTTTCATCAAAAATATCTTAAATTGTGTTCCGAAGATGAATGAAGATCTTATGGGTTTGGAACAACACGAGGGAGAGTAATTAATGACAGAATTTTCATTTTTGGGTGAACTAACCCTTTAAGATGTAATGCTAGAAGGACAATCCCTTTCTCGAGAAACAGTGCACTTACTGTACAATAAGCACTCTATAATTAAGTTTAATTAGTACTTTAGTATGACATTTGCATGAGAGTTGGAACTTTTGCTTTTTATGTACGTATGTGTATGATATAATTTGACCATGGAGGTACCCAGACATTTAAAGGTGTCATATGATGCGATTTCAATTTTTCCTTTCTCTTTGGAGTGTTACAAGCGCTTGGTGCATAAAGAAGATCTGTAAAGTTGCAAAGACTAAAGTCTCAAATCCACAGAGATATTCTTTATAAAAGTTAAGAGTCAACCACGCCTACCTAAAACGTCTCGTTCTAACACGCCCCCACATGTCTACATCACGATGTGGGAAGATTTGCATAACGCCACCCAAATGTTCACGCAAAGAAAGAAGGTGTCACTTTTATTCTCGCTGTAGTATTGTTGCTGCCGCCGCCATGTCATGAAGGCGCTGTGTGTTTCTTGTGAAAGCGAAACTACTTTGTTTGGCCTTCCAAAAGAGGACGATATCCGCTTCGTCACGCCTAGAGCTGATCTGTGCTGGTCTCTGAGGGAATACTTCAACTTCGCGCTGAGGATCGCCGGATCTGCTTGACGAAGCGGAGTCCAGCCCGGGGTCGTCACATGTGGTTGCCTGTGTTATTTTTTTACCTTAAACCGCATAAACACATTTTATTACACCAAATACACAAAATAATGTTATTTTTAGCAACATCATATGACCCCTTTAAGATTGAGAGTACCAAATGCCAAATTTTACCTTTGAATGACATATGGAAGAGCGAACAATGTCGTAATATTCCTTTAAGAAGTCAAAACTCCATATTAACCCATACATTGTGAATATTAGAGGCTTGTTTCCCCACCACAATATAGATAATGTGTATGGCCCTGAATTTGACCTGGTGATGCACCACAGGGAGCTAATAAAGCCTAGGGACACCTTGATGTTTGCACTTTTTAATAAATGCTATATTTCAGTATCAGCATGATCACGCAAGATTAATGAAACACACTCCACTCTGCGCTGAGAAAGTACAAAACACACACAGAGAGACAAGAACATACTAGATTAAAGCAGACTGCTTCAGTTTCACCCTATTGTAATTTGTCAGATGATAATTAGACCATTTCAATTTGCATAACGACAGGAGGTGTTTATGTTGTGTGTGCTGTTGGCTAAATTAGGTTAGCAAACGACAGTGGCTTCCTTTGAGTGTTTTAATATGGTGAGATTTCATCAAACGAGAGGAGAGAAAGTGACTCATTTAAGACAATAGATCTTATCTTTCGAGATACGATGTGGCCTCAGCAGTCACACATCATATCTTTGTGTATTTATTGACTTGAACTAAGGGCAAGATTGTCTGTTTGAAGCAATGATATGTCTTGGTAGCATTAACTGTGGCTACGGTTGCGCTGAAAAAAAAATCGAATTAAACTCTCAAACTGACTATTTTGCCTCATGAAAGATATTTAATTCCAGTTCCAGACTGTCGGTAGCACTAATACACCCATAAAAAACACATTTATCTTCTCAATCTGATCAGATCTCCATATATATGTCCAGAACAAATAAAAAGTACACCAGTTGCACAACCCTCCCTTTCCATTTATGTGCTACACCTATGATTAAATCATATATATGCATGCTTTGCCATGATCAACACAGGGCAGTATGGCAGACATAAACCTCAATCCTGACCATGGAACAGGAAAGTTAAGATTTTTATTTATTTTTTTGTATTTTTACAATAAGTAATGAAAGAGAAGGGTAAAATGTCTCAACCTCAAATCAATAATGCAAATAGGTAATAATGAATTCAGTTTTATAACCACTTCAGTTAACCACTGGAAAAGTGGCAGTATGCAGTCAGGTTTGGTACTAAGCCCATGCTAGATTTGAATACCACAAAAAAGTGACTAGTCTGAAGGTTTGGGATTTGGGAAAAAAAAATCAGGTTCCATTAAAAATATATATATTGTCAGGTGACCTAAACAATTTCTTGGTGTGGTCTAAATTAACACTACTATTATTATTATTATTACTTAATTTTTTATTTTATGTAGACTTTTTTTTTTCCTGTGCAGTTGTCTGCTGTTATTGTTGGCTTGCTAGAGCCCCTCGACAGAATTCACTGACTGAGCACAGGGTAACTGTTGAAATTCACTTGTGACCATTTATTCTGAACACCCTGCATTGTCATCAAACACAGACGAAACTTGAGCTGTGCATATTAGAGGAGTTTAAGGTTTGATGCCATGATATTCTTCTGTGAATTAACAGAATATAAATTACCATATGTTCAGGTAATATACATGTTCATAAATAAATCAATGTGTGTTTATATAAATATAAATTATTATTATTTAATGTATTAATATGAATAGTTGTATTTGAAAGCCTAACCTGAGTGATAAATGCCTGTTGCGATATTTAATATAAGGTAATTATTTCTACAATAAACAAAAGTCATTGTATTAGACATGTCTTTTATCATATTTAGCGATAATAATGATATTTATGTTGTCATGTCTAATGCAATTTATGCCCACAGAAAAACATGTACAAGCCACTCCTGGGATTAATTAAACAAAAAAATTAAATAAAAAAACACTGGAGCTTCCACTCCTTTCCCAGCCTTTCTTTTATTTAAAGGAACAGTTCACTCAAATAAATAAATAACTAATGAATGAAGTAATGAATTAGCTAAAAACCCTCAGGCCAACCAAGGTGTATGAGTTTGTTTCTTCATTATTTCTGTAATAAACAAATCAATCATTAAGATATTTTCACTTCAAATAGTTGCTTCTGGCTAAAACCTTAATATGATATGATATAATATAACCATAATATTCATCTATCTATTGATTTCTCATGTGAAAAAAAAAAAGTTGTCTCATCTGAATCGGGAGAGAAATATGCAAAGATCAAGCACCGTTTACAAGCACACTCAGTCTATAATAGTTCTAAACAAATATGTCGGTTTTGATGTGAGAGGACAACAGGAGATGGACTTTCACTGGAGGAAGTGTTATTATGGATTATGGATTCATATTTTTCGGAAGCTATGCTTTAAATTTAAAATGTCTTAATTATTATTATTATTATTATTTGTGCTTCACAAGATGTTAATTGATGGACTGGAGAGATGTGGATTACTTGTGGATTATTGTGATATTTGTATCACCTTTTTGGACTCTGGTTCTGATGGCACCCATTCACTGCAGAGCATCCATCTGTTCTGATGAAGAACAAACTCATCTACATCTTGGATGACCTGAGGGTGAGTACATGTTCAGCAAATTTTAGTTTTTGGGTGAACTATTCCATTAAATCTATTTAAATACTTACAGTTTGAAACATTTATTATGGGATAATGCCTTCTGTTTCACTTACTGTTTTAAGGAATAGTATGCAGTAAACAGTATATACTGCACAGGATTCAGTATTCCATTTCACTTAGGCTTTAATGAGATTTACTCCACACTTCCACTCAGACAAGAAACAGTGTGATCCGAAACGAAAAGTGTTCCAATCACAATACAATGTACACTTGCTGCACTCAGGTGCAAAACCGCAGGCCCGCGAGCCGTCAGCGTAGCAATAGAAACTTGATTGACGCCGAACACGGCGGATCCACCCGGGGGCCCCTGACCCGGTCTATGTGTAAGAGCCTGAAACCTGATGATGGCCTAATCCAGTTTGGAATGGCTACAGGCAGTGACCTGCACTAGAGAGGGGTCACAGAGAAACAAAGAGCATTCAGGTACAGAGCGAGACGCTCTCCTGCTCTGATAAGAAGGCCGAAGAGGCTAATGTACAAGAGTTTGCATTGTTAGTAGCACTGCGCACAAAGATGAATAGAGCAGAGGGGCTTTTTTCGGCTGTGGAAAAAGGGTGACGGAGGTGATTGACAGGTGTGTAAACACTCCAAATCCGAATAGACATTCCAGAAATTGCTAACAGTATTGAAGATATGCCATACGTGGCAGCAATAATCCTCTTCTGTGTCTACGAAGCTAACGCTAACTCACTTCTCATTCGCAACACCCGACAATTCATCCTTTCACCAAGTAGCATTGCAGTCTTTTCAGAAAAAACACACACACGCTTTGTCTCTCTCTCTCTCTCTCTCACACACACACACACACACACACACACACCAAATTCGGCCTCAACAACATCATTCTGCACTTGTTGTTCTGCACACAACTCTGTAAACAACAAAAACTTGTTGTTTACAGAGTTAGCATTAGCGACACAAACTGCGGTGAGCATTTTTAAATGCATAGATGAGCTGGGATTTGCGTGTGGTAGTTTGTTTTGTGCTCAGGCTGTAGTCAAAGAAACCCCGGATTACTTTGTACATATCCAGTTACACAAAAGAAACAGATTAGCTTTTCAGTGTGAGCCGGTGAGTCATATGGTTCCTGAGGAACAAACTTACATTGAGAAATGAGTTTTTGACTCCTATACAGGTGAAAGCAGATGGAATACTGCCCTGCTGTCGCTCCAGCCGGCAGCTAGTAACACCCACAACGCCTGCAGGAAAATATCACTCATCAAACATCAGTGAAGCGGGGAATGGTCACGTGCTGTGATGCTAGCCAAGCTTGGCCATTTAATGAGGGTCAGACTGATAAAGTTCACGCTGCTGTTTTGTTGCAGTTCTTATGAGTGACATGTTATCATGTTGGTTAAGGAAGTGTTTTGTATATACACTGAACAAAATTATAAACGCAGCACTTTTGTTTTTGCCCCCATTTTTCATGAGCTGAACTCAAAGATCTAAGACTTTTTCTATGTACACAAAAGGCCTATTTCTCTCAAATATTGTTCACAAATCTGTGCTGCAACATGAGTTGATGGTCGTGGATGAATGGCACAACAATGGGCCTCTGGATCTCGTCACGGTATCTCTGTGCATTCAAAATGCCATCAATAAAATGCACCTGTGTTCATTGTCCATAACATACGCCTGCCCATACCATTACCCCACCGCCACCATGGGCCACTCGATCCACAACGCTGACATCAGCAAACCGCTCACCCACACGACGCCATGCACGCTGTCTGCCATCTGCCCTGTACAGTGAAAACCGGGATTCATCTGTGAAGAGAACACCTCTCCAAAGTGCCAGACGCCATCGGATGTGAGCATTTGCCCACTCTAGTCGGTTACGATGACGAACTGCAGTCAGGTCGAGACCCCAATGAGGACGACGAGCATGCAGATGAGCTTCGCTGAGATGGTTTCTGACAGTTTGTGCAGAAATTCTTTGGTTATGCAAACCGATTGTTGCAGCAGCTGTCCGGGTGGCTGGTCTCAGACGATCTTGGAGGTGAAGATGCTGGATGTGGAGGTCCTGGGCTGGTGTGGTTACACGTGGTCTGTGGTTGTGAGGCTGGGTGGATGGACTGCCAAATTCTCTGAAACGCCTTTGGAGATGGCTTATGGTAGAGAAATGAACATTCAATTCACGGGCAACAGCTCTGGTGGACATTCCTGCAGTCAGCATGCCAATTGCACGCTCCCTCAAAACTTGCAACATCTGTGGCATTGTGCTGTGTGATAAAACTGCACATTTTAGAGTGGCCTTTTATTGTGGCCAGCCTAAGGCACACATGTGCAATAATCATGCTGTCTAATCAGCATCTTGATATGCCACACCTGTGAGGTGGATGGATTATCTCAGCAAAGGAGAAGTGCTCACTAACACAGATTTAGACAGAATTGTGAACAATATTTGAGAGAAATAGGCCTTTTGTGTACATAGAAAAGTCTCAGATCTTTGAGTTCAGCTCATGAAAAATGGGGGCAAAAACAAAACTGTTGCGTTTATAATTTTGTTCCATGTATAAACTAGGAGTTTAAAGTGATACTGAGCAGACAGTGAAGGTATTTCCGTGTTCACTGAAGATGAGACATATTGTTCTTGACTTTATATTTAATCTTCCAGCATTGCTGTGAGTTAGATGGGCATGGCTGATAAAACATTCTTATGTTGTAACTTTTAAAGGAATAGTTCAGTCAAAAATGAAAATTTTTGACAGCTGATAAAAACATCACAATAATCCACAAGTAATCCACACTTTCAATTTCTAACTGGAATACCAGTCAATAATCCATAATAATGCTTGAAAAAGTCCATCTCCAGTCCGACATGTTTGTTTAGAACTGTTTTGGCTTGTAAACGGTGCTTGATCTATATATTTCTCTCCTGCCTCAGACGAGGCGACTTTTATGTTATCAATATATTAAAGATAAAATGAAAACAACGAGTTAATGTTACAGAAATGTTTCTGAGCAGCTCAATATGAAGGTTGTTTGTCTCTCTGGTTGCTCTTTTGTCATGGCAAAGCTTCACATAACTTGCAGCCAGGTTTGAGCTTGATGGGGTTTATATACGGCAGGTAGGAGTTTGTCCTTGTGTGATTTCAGATGGAAATTTTATGACTGCTTCTATGTCCCAATTTGTGTATAGGGTGCTTTGTTTTCCAATTAATTTGTGCTCTCTCTGATAATAATGCTACATTACTTTGATATAAAGGTGGTACTAATTGATTATCATGGTCATGTTGCATGGTACTTGTGTGGTATTTCAATGTACTTTACCATTTTTACACCTATACTAATTCTTCAATATTACTATTTTATGCCTTTTTTACATAAATGGAAATATAAAATTATGTTTATGAAATTATGAACTGGGTGTTTGAGGATGCTTAATTGGGATGCTTTTTAAACATTATTAAAGGTGTCATATGTTATTATTTTATTTTATTTTAAAATAACGGCAAAAAAATTAATTTTTATTTTATTTTATCTGCTTTTAATACTGGTTTCATTTTATTTACAAACTTGCAATGTCATTTTATTAAATTTTATCTTTAATTACGAAATTAGAAATATTTTTTTTAATAAATTACTAATTAGGTGCTTGATATACTGTATATATATATATATATATATATATATATATATTGTATATTGGCTACAAAACTAGTTTCAAACAATTTCAAATCAAAACTTCAAAACAAGTCTGTTTCCAGAAAGCCCTGATAGTACTGTGGTACTCTTTGGCCCCATTCTCGTTTCCCGTTTCATCAGAAAAGTTTTTTTTTCTTTTACTGTAGAATACCATCCCATATATTCTCTCCTGCCTCACTTTCCTCACTCTCTCTCAGTCCATCACTCACTCTAGGGCCTAATTATGAACTAGCTTGAAATAAATACATTTATTTTACAAAACAACCCTGCCGAGTGCTGTTTTTTGGTACAATGAGGCACAGCTCTATAGTCTCTAGTGCGCTCAGGCTGGGTCGAGGGGGGCACTTTGGGATTGACTGGCCAGAGATTTGCTGGGGGCAGTAATTGTGTCTCATTAATTCTTACAGTAATGCAGGGGAGCTATACAGGCTATGCAATTAGCAGGCTGAGCCCTGAATAGAGCAGTTAATCAAGGGACAAAGGCAAGAGCTCAGCAGCCATTAGGCACAGAGGATGTCGGCCCATTGTCTGGGACATAAGGAATGCATGCAGACGTGCCTTCATTTAGGACAACTCAGGCAGGGGAGAATCCAAGCCCTCTCCAGAGCTTTTCACCTCCCTACTTAAGCAAAACTTCCTGCTTTTTCACACATTTCAGAAATAACGCTTTGACAAAAAATGGAAACTCCTTCCTAAACTGACAAGTCAGGAGAAAATCAGAAAAGAAACTTTATTGTAATAATAATTATTGATTAGCTTATGATGTTATTTTATTTTTTTTTAAATGACACCATAGGTTTCATAAGTTTAAATTTAATTTAATTTAATTTTAGTTTAGTTTAGTATTTTTTAAATGTAATTTAATTATTTGTTTTTATATCCATTGTCTTTAATATTCTTTTTTTTTAATTTCATTTAATTTTTTGACATTTGAATATAAAAGATTATAAGAAAATAACAAAATTAAATATCTGTATATATATACAGTATATATAAAATTGGTGCTTGCTAGTTCAAACAATTAGTGATTATTGATGTATCGAGCACCACTGAAAAGTATGATAAGTTTATTTTTGCTCATACTTGACTATTAAGCTCAAAATAATATTCTGCATTAAATTTGGTCTGGGGTTTTTTTTGTCTGCCAAATGGCTGAATGAAAATGCAAATTCACTATCTGACAGTAGGTGGTGCTTATGGGAATGCAGAAACACTCTAGTTGAGCCCAAAGTATACTTCGTTTTTACAGTCGAACACGTAGCCTTTCAAAGTATACTCTATTTGACGTTGTACGCGAATATGAGTGGCCAACACATGCGCTCTTGAAAACTTTCTTCATGTCCAGTGTCTGCTCTATTTTCCCCATCATTTATTACCAATAACACATATTTATGAACTCTTTTAAACCAAAGCTGGGCTATCTCATACCCTCTCGCTCACAAATGCTTGTCAATGCAGCTGTCTGTTGCTGTTGATGTCTCCTCTATTTTGTTGTTGTTGTTTCGTCTCTTTAGTTTCAAATTTTACTGTCAAACAACGGCCCGTTGCCACCTTGTGGAACAACTGATTACTGCAAAACAAATTAAATGTGTATGTGCGACCTGCATGTACAGAAATCGGGTGGTGCGTTTACAGTATGCACGAGCCATTCTGATGACATAATTTGCGTCAAACACACTGTACGCTGTCCCTCGCATATGCGTAAAAATTGAAGTATACTTTGGGCTTTAATGTACACAAAGCAGTTTTGCGTAACTTTTCATTTCTGACGCCTTTTTGTCACACAGAAGAAAGAAAGTCAAACAATGTTTTCAGCTGTTCACATTTTTTGTATTCGCTATAGTGTTTAATAGACAACACAGAATATGGGAGTACTATGATGGTACTCAATTCGCTTAGCAATAGAGTCTCTTTACGAACATCACAGAGTTGTAGTTTTATGTAACAACCGCAGCTCTCTTATTGGTTGGACAGTTGTTTTCATAGCGTGAGCTATAACAAATGTCACATTGATACTATGAAAACATTTTCATGTTAGTAAACAGTTGCATTATCACTCATTCAAATGAAAATGTTTTTTTTGCACCAAACATTCGTCTTTGTATTATTATTATTATTTAATTTTTTTTGCTGAAAATATGAATAATATCTAAAATTATGATGCTCAATGAGGTGTCAGATTTTCACCTGTGGTCAATACAACATTTAGACTGAAAGAGGGATCTGAGCCATATCTAGGGACCAGAATATCACAGACTATGTACTTGTGAATGTACACTTTTAAACTGGTCAGATAAGAAACCTCATAGCAAGATGCATAAAAACAGTCAGGACACTTCTGGAAACCCCATAATAATGCTGCGGCAACCATCCACAATAGCCTAGTATTGTGGCAGCGAGTTTTGCATGGGCAAGTAGTACTCATGTTTTCTTCAAAAAATGTAAAAGTCCAGTTTGGGAGGTGCTGTGGTGCTTTTTTTGGTTTGAAATAGTGGCCAGACACATTGACAAAGGAACAGTTTATGGATTTTTAAGGGTCATTTCGAACAAAACAACAGTTCTGATAGTATTTGAAGGTACATTTTCCCCCAATACTGCTTGCAGACTCACAATGCAATGTGTATTCCAGTAGCTAACAACGCACCTCAAGGATGTTTTGTTTTTGAAAGCAGAGAATTAGGGGACACTGTTCGTCCTCATTATTTTGACCCTCCCTTCAACCTCTTCTATTGTTGTCTGCAGGCGCTAATGATTATGTGGCCCACTAAGTACACCAGCTCATTTGCTGTGGTGGAAATAAATGACTTCTTTAGAAGTCTTCCCTGTTGTCTCCCTAATATAATTTAGTTTGGGATGAGGGTCTGACACTCTGTTAAAACCTTGAAGATTTTAGCATACTCTCACTAAGAAAACAATGTTGGTTTAATTCCTGAGGCTGCCTGGCCACCTGGCTCCTACAGAAGGAAAAACTCCTTACATAAAACCAAGGGAAGTGTCTAATATTGCCTTATTGGTGTGGTTCCTGTGCTTTGTGTTTGTGTTGGCGCCCTATATTCTGTAGGGTGGTTTTTCTGTATGCACTGGTATGTAGGCCTATGGCGGACGTCTCCGATCACATGTTCTCTGGTGATGATGGGATGGACAGCAAGATTTTTCCACTCATGTCCCAGCTTGACTGTCTCACAAACTGTGTAAAAGAATGTTCAAACACTAACTCATGATGACAGAAATGCGCACACACTTTAATACGTATATACACACTGTGATATTGGCTCTTACTGTGTGTGTCTATCATTGTAAGGGCTGGAGTATAAACCTGGAGACTGGTTCTAGTGCCCTGGGGTCGCAGATTGCTAGGGGCCTTTAAAGCCTTAGGCCAAGAAGTCCAAGAGTGCCTTTGTTGCATTTTAAAATGTAAGGTGACCACTACGGCCCCTTGGCACATACAATGCAAGTTGACTACTAGGGCCCTCAGGCCTTTCATTTCATATATCACAAGCTGACGGCTGGGGCCTACAGGCCCCTTGGCACATGTAGCTGACGACTAGGGCCCTTGGGCCCTTGAGCTCATATGTTGCAAGTTGATAACTAAGGCCCCCTGACACTTTGGCACATACAGCACAAGCTGACCACTAGGACCCTCAGGCCCTTCACCGCACACATCACAAGTTGACCACTAGGACCCCTGGGCATATGTGGCACAAAATGGTCCTGTTATTGTGACTGTATGTCTGAGCCTCGTCACAAGCATTTCAATGCCCAGTTTTCCCCAGTGTTAACTATGCAAATGATAAATAAATGCCTCTTGACTTGACTCTTGAGTGCAGTGCAAGCTGGACCCCAGTGCACACAGTGCAAGTTTATCACCAGCTTCACTGGCCTTCTCAACACATACAGCTGAGTTCCTGATTGGCAAGTTACGATATGAACCCATCACATAATCCCCTCTACCCAAAGACATGAGCCCCAGGCGGGACCATGATCCAGCCCTGGACATGGACTGCTTCCCAAACAAGTTATCTGCAGAGTCCACTGAAAATGCTGAGCTCAGCACACCTCATACAGTTTACTTACTGTATTATCACAACTCACAATGCAGCTTAGGAAAAAGATGTTCAAGCCAAGGAAAATTAAAACACTGAAGGTCGTCAAGTCCCTGTAATCCCAGTATCCAGCTGTATCAGGGGGCAGATCATATGAGCTCCAGTGTTTTAACTTCTTGATAGTCACCACATCAGCTCATGTGCATGAAGTTGAACTTTGGACTGGGTGATTGTGCATTGAAGGTGTTTCCCTGCCTTCATATAGGATACCCTGTAACCCTGCATAGGACAAGTGGTTTAGAGAATGGATTTAGTAAACTGAATTGAAATCCCAGGTACACACATTCCACTTCAACTGGTTGTCTTTATGTAATCACTCGGATAACAGTGTGTCTGGTGGATAGAGGAATGTTTGTGTTGTGAATGTGGAAATAGATAGAGATAAAGAGGGAGTGAAAGTGTGATATGATAAAGGGACAGAAACATATCAAGCTTTGTTGATGGGTGATCTTTGCGCCTAGCGTTGGCCCAGGAGACATGGACAGCAACAAAAGACATAAAAAATACAATAAGCTACACAGTGTAGTCGCAAATGTCATTGTTACCCAAAGTGTGAGATGAAGGGACAGAAGACACCATAAATGAGCGACACGTCCATTTGGACTTTTAATCAATTTTTAAATTCCCAGCTTTCATGTCATGTCCTAATTCTTTATGCAAAACCAATTTCAGACAACACAGTGGAATCTCAGCGCGACAGGTTAAAAATTAATGAGCCTGTCAATGCGGGAGCATTATGTTACTGTTTAACCGCACACTTCGTTAAATATTCAATCTCAGGAAAGCAAACATTGGATCCCTGAACTTTTAGCTTCACCTCCCCCTGGTGTGTGTGTGTGTGTGTGTGTGTGTTTACTCAGATGTTTTGTCTTAATTAGAATTGTTTCTACAGGACTTTCAGGCGGCATGCTACACCGATGTAGACTAGCTAATACATCGTTTTCGTTATTTTCACAGTTGACCGGAAAATTGAGTGGTGGTGTCTTATTAAGGAACCTAATTTAGAGGGTGAACACCTAACCAATTATATCTAATTGGATGATTATCGCACAGCCTTCAAAAGACACCTTTCTGACCCTGACACCTCTGGAGACAGTTTTATTGGACTGTGAATCGCTGAATACTTTTGACCCCCAGTTTGCACTCAACAGATCATGATTAGCATTGTATGAACCACAAACAAGCTGTGAAATCTTGGCAGTGGGTTTCATAACTGCAAACACAAGAAAAATTAGAGGTGTAACAAACATTAAATCGTGTGATTTTTACATTGTGTTTTTTTTTTTTCAGTCACTTTGTTGGTGTTCTTTCTCACCCCAAGGTAGAAGTGTTAAAAGCTATGCTAGCTGACTATTAGCATTAAGAATGAAAAATACATTAATCAAAATGTGTCAAACGAAATGAAAATGACTGTTTGCAAGCATGCGCACCAGTGTTGGGACCACCAAAGATGTATAATATAAAACTGAGTGCAAAGTCAGTAACGCTTACCATCTGAAACATTTTAATTCGCCATTGAGCAAACATCCGGCCGCTTGGCTACGGAGCACACCGCCACCCCTGTCAATCTTTGGTGGTCGACAAAAGACTTTAGTAATATCTATTGTCACTTTACAACTGTGTCCTACATGCAGTATGGCCTGGCAGCAGTGACAGATGAGGTGAACATGGTGGGGCTAATTCAGCATGTCCTCTCCCAGCAGGCCTCCTTACACAACGCTAATAGGATGGGACCCATTGTCTGTGGGCCAGGACCACCATGCTCCTCACCATCCACACAAACACAATGACCCTCGCTGGGCCTGGTCTCAGCGAGTGAGTCTTTTCAGTTCTAGAACAAGAGAGACTGATGAGGGCGTTCATGCATTGAGGAATATCGTTGAGCTAGCATCGTATATTCACATATAGTGGATATACATTTTAAAGCCCATGAGAATATCTGCATATGCTACTCCTTTTACTTTTTTATTTCAATTAATTAATATTTTGTAATCTCCACTGACAGCTAATTAGGTGTAGCTCATTAGCACGTTAATGCAGTAGCTAGTGCAGCTTGCAAAATGCATTTTTTTAGGCAAAGTCGACTTGTGTGGCAAAGTTAGCCACAATCAAGTCAAGTCACCTTTATTTATATAGTGCTTTTAACAATACAGATTGTGTCAAAGCAACTGAACAGCATTAATTAGTAAAATAGTGTCAATAATGCAAAATGACAATAGTAAACACAATTTTTTCAGTTAAAGACAGTTCATCATTGAATTCAGTGATGCCATCATCCAGCTCAGTTTAAATAATATCTTTGTAATCATGTCAATGATATCACTGGAAATGAAGTGTCCCCAACTAAGCAAGCCAGAGGTGACAGCGGCAAGGAACCAAAACTCCATCGGTGACAGAATGGAGAAAAAACCTTGGGAGAGACCAGGCTCAGTCGGGGGGCCAGTTCTCCTCTGACCAGACGAACCAGCAGTACGGAAAAATCAATTTAAGACGTAATAAAACAGACGATGAATAATATTAACAGCAATTATTATATGATGCAATCAAACTTATAGCAAAATGTGGTAGTTCTGTAAGTTGTTTCAGGGTTGGCATCATCTGAGGTCCTCTGAGGAGTTGCATCATCTCTTCTCAGGTGTTCTGGATCCAGACTGAAGCTTCTATCATTTAAGCGGGTAGAACAAAAGTCATCAGGGCAGTTATTTGAGATTTGACTTACTAGTCATATGGAGCGTCCTGGAGAATCACCTATGACTGACTAACTAACTACTTGCACAATCATCTGATACTCCTTGTAACCTGAGCTCAAACATACTGTAGCACATTGTGGCCTTACTCTTAGTTTTACATTAATTTGCTAGTAAATTTAAACCAGCATCTTTCTGCCATAACATATTGGATTGGATGTAACAGTCAGGAATTATTTAAAAATATAATAACAAACATTTATTTATTTATATAAAATAGTATGACATGTTAAAAAATGTTATGCTCTAATATATGTATTGTGACGAGTGGGGCGGGGCCGAGAGCCGTGGGAACGGAGCGAGGCCGGTGGAGTTAATTGATAATGAGCTACACCTGCACCACTCAGCGGTCTCGAGTCCCACGGAGGAGCTCCGGAAGGATAAAAGGAGGAGTTACGACAGTGAAAAACGAGAGAGGACCAGGCCTGAATTTTATTTTGTGTTCTGGTTCTGTTTGTGTTTGAGCCTGCTGCCATCCGTCATGATGGGGAGGAGCAGGGAACGGGGGACACCTGCCGGCTGCCCGAACCCGGAGGAGCCGTCGCCATCCACCGGGCGGTGGAGGAGTGTCGAGCCGCCCACCGAGGGCTATCCAGCGCCACCGCCAGGCATCGCGGAAGAGTTTACCCAGCTGGTGGAGGGCCGAGCGGCAGTGTGTCTGGGAACCGGAACAAGATTTTTTTTTTTCCCTCTCTCTCTGCTCTGTCTCTCATCATCCTTCTATCTCCTTTTCTCTCGCCTCGTCTGTCTGTCCTTACCCCCAGGTACGCTGCGGCTGCCGTGATCGGCTCCCTCGGAAGGGGGGGGGGATGGAGTAGAGCGCAGTCTTGTGGGTACCCCCCGGCCTGTGAGGGGCGATGGGGGTATGTGACGAGTGGGAACGGAGCGAGGCCGGTGGAGTAATTGATAATGAGCGACACCTGCACCACTCACCGGTCTCGAGTCTCACGGAGGAGCTCCGGAAGGATAAAAGGGAGGAGTGACGACAGTGTTGGACGAGAGAGGACCAGGCCTGGAGTTTATTTTGTGTTTTGTGTGCGGCAGTCGTCCGCAAGGGGCTGCCGCTTTACTTTCATTTTGTGTTTGTTTATTTGATCAAATTTTTGTTTAAACGTTCGCCGGTTCCCGCCTCCTTCTTCCTGTGACTACGAACTTTGCTACATGTATTTTTATGTTTCATGAATCGAATATATTTTAGCCTTGAATTTAACAGTCAGGAATTATTTAAATATGTAAAGAATAACAAATCTGATTTATTTATTTACTTGAAATATTGTTATGATGTAATAAAAATGGCATGCAGTAATGTGTGCATTTGTTGTGTTTCATGAATCAAATGAATAATTAACCAATAAATAAACACAAAATAAAATAAGATATATTCTAATAAAATATTAATAGAATGTATATATTAATAATAATGATGTAATGATGTAAGAGTCAGGAATTATGTAAATATATAACAAAAAACTTACGTATTTATGTATTGTTTGTTTGTTTTGTGTAAGTCATGTTATAAAAAATAACACTCAAATACATGTTTTTTTATGTTGCATGAAGCAATTGATCAATCAATCAACCAACCAACCAATCAATCAATCAATCAATCAGTGATTGATGATAGTGACGGTAGCCTTTGACTTGCATTTTAAAAATCACCAAGAATCACCATGATTTCAGCTAAAAATCTTCTTTACTTTTCTAACAAAACAAAACAACTATAAAAGTCGTCTACACATTGGATGGCCAGAATGTGAATAAATGAACAACAAATTTTCACTTTTGGGTGAATAAACAAAACAAAACAAAACAGACACATTGCCATGTTTGAGAATGATGTGATTATATTATCATGGCTAAAATAATAATACTTTTTTGAGTTTGCAACTGCAATCTCCAGCTGTTTAAACAGCAAAATGTCAGATTTCTTCGTTCAGAAAGTATCAACAGGTTCAATACAGTCTTTCTAAGGTTATAATGTGATAAACTGTTCGCTATCACTTTACATATAGATTGGGGACCAGCTATGTGTACTCACAAATGCTTCAGGTTTTAGTTTCAGAATGCGAAAGCCATTTGCGAGGTTCACACAGGTGTTTGTTCAACAGGAGAGACACCCCCGCTGACCTCTGCGCTTTCAGCCAATCACACGCCTGCAAATGGCTTCAGCTCTAAAGCTATAGGGAGACACAGAGTGAGCGAGTGAGCGTGAGAGAGGCATCAGGAACAGAAATCTGAATCCAGGGTGGAAGATTAAAGCAGACTTCTATCTGGCGCCGGTACTCAGAGAAATCCATATCATTGCTCAGCGCTAATGTTTCCTCTGCAGAATCAAGCAGGGCTTTGCTATCTGATTGGGTGCTCATTCTGAGATGCAAGAGAATGCAGACGAGCCTTTGAAACGGCCTGATGTTCTATTAGCAATTCTAAACAGCTCTCTCTGTCACAGTAGCACTTTTCTCACATCAGCTTATATTTCACGTTGTGCCAGAGAGCGTATGCGCGTATGCATTCCGGTTTCAGACCGTTTTTGATGCAGTTCAGGTGCACCTGCCTGGCCCAAGCAGAGACATGTGACAATCCCAGAGTTCCATGCAGCTGCAAAGGTTTTCAACACACTGAAATTGGAAACTGTGATTTTCAAATGATACAATTATATAATTACAGAATATTTCATTAATAATAATATTTAATCATTATTTAAATTGGTATCAAGTAATTTTATGTAGCTTTAATTTGTATCTATCTATCTATCTGTCTGTCTGTCTGTCTGTCTATTTATCTATCTATCTATCTGTCTATCTGTCTATCTGTGTGTCAGTATGTCTGTCTGTCTACTAAGGGAGACGTGTTTTATTTATTTGTTTGTTTTTCAGATCATATGCAAAATATAAAATATAATAAAAATAATTATATTTAATAATTCAATATTTAATTAATTATCTCATTTAGTTTTTATGGGGACTCATTCTTATTTTACAGAATATATACTGTATGTAAAATTAAATATTGTACTAATTTGATCAAAATCAAATCTTGTCAAGTCTTGATATATCAAATGTAAAACACATTTATAATATATTAATCATATTTAATATTTAATCAGTTGTTTCATTTAGTATCAAGTTACTTTAGGGGACTCATTATATTCGTAAAATGTAAAAATATAGTAAAATTTAGTATCGAGTTACTTTATGGCACCTATTCTTATTTTACACATGTAAAAAAAAAAAGAAAAAAAAAAAGGTTGAATTCCTGATTATATGTCAAAGGACCTTAAGTGACGCAAATGCCAGGATCAACAATAGCATCAGTGAAACATTCACAGACTTTTACAATGGCTGAATGCATAAGAACGTCAAGGACAGACATCCGTCCACTTTAAATGCCAATAGGGCACAATATATACAGTATGTGTAGCTATTTTTTATTCGTTTTCCATTTATTATATTTAGAATATATTTAGAATATTTCGAGCTGTTTTCGTCACTGACTTTCAGCATGGTGCGTCGAACACAGTGTATCATTCAGGCAGCCTTGTTTATAAACTTTTCCACCTGGCTCCCCTGCTGGCCTTCGCAAGAAGATTCAATTTAACCTCCATTGTGCCGCTTCGCTCCCACTCATCAGATTCCCCAATATGTATGACAACCTCGATCTGGTCATGTGTCGATAAGTGTTCTGCATGGTGTGCTTAGGTCAACAAAATTCAATCAAATGACAAGTCCTCTGAGCTTCCACCTAACAATAAACTCTGCGCCACAAAAGATGGGCAAGGTTTTGTACAGCGCACTCGAAAAGTCTGAAAGCGCTTGCTTTTAAAACGAAGTGTGCAAGCGTAAGATAAGCAGACACCGAATAGGCTGTACTCATGTCTATCTGATATGAATCGGTAAACAGTAAACTCATTTAAAAACTGTGACTAAAAGTTATGTCATGAACAAGAAGACAACCATGGGTGGCACGTTTCGGATAATCATTCAGGATATGAATGTGTGTATATTTAAAGCATTGCTAATAATGCTTAGAGCTGCTGTGTCTTCATTGAAATGGAGTCAAATCATTCACTTTATCTTTTGACACACATTGTTAACTCTTCCACCAAGGGTCCTCTAGAGGAATCACTTGCACTAGCTGTCATGCTAACTTTGGCCACTGTTCCTTAGTGCAGTGCCACGTTGGCTGGCTCTGTCTCAGAAAGGCGAGCCGCATTTTAATGATGGAAATCAGTAGAGCACAAAGCCAACTCCAATTAGCTTGCTTTATTAGAGTTTGTGCTGCATAATGTACATTTGGCCATGTGTTTCCCTGGCATTAAAAGTACACCCTAGGTACTGGTGCAGCATGTTGGTGTGAATGTGTGCGTGTTCTCCAAAAGTCACAGCACATATGAGTTGTGTAGGAAGTTCAGCAGACGTGCCAGGATTGCGAGCTCCCATATCAGAGTGTGATAAGATCATTTTGCAAGAAGTAAAAACGTGTAAAAGGCTATATAATTATCGAATCCATTTGATGGGACAGCGTCTGGCAGACATGTCGCTCAATACAACACGCTTTAATGGGCAGATGCTATTTACAACCCTGTTTGGCCACCTTAAAGGAAGGAGATACAATCACGGTCCCACACAGGTTTCCGTGTTTGTCATGCAACAGCATGTCCAAAAGTTAGCCCACTAAAAACTTTCCTTGTGTAGTCCATCTTTCTTTTCAGAGAAATTGTGTAAATTGGCTGTCTTTATAGATGCTATTTTCTGTGAGAGTTATTTTCCCCTCTGTAGTCTTGATCCCCAGTCTTCTCATTACAGTGAAGTGGAAAACAGGACCTGAGACCGAGCCAAATCAATAGCAGAACCCACAGAACCTCCTCAGGTTCTCCTTTGGGAGGCGACACACTAAAACGCTCACTTTCTCTTCGGACATTCCTTGTTATGTCTTATTCTCTTCTCACCAAAATGAATGAGCCACTTTTTATCTTTCAAAATAATGGGCGAACTTGGTAAGAAATACGACGAAACTTACTCAGTATGGTGTTCTAGTGGCGTAGAGTCCACAGGCTTCATTTCCCAGTTGGCATGAGAGGTGTCTGAGTTTTGCAGCAGGTCTGTGCGTTTGAGCTCAGCAGCTGCTGTCCTGGCATTAACACTGGCCTTGATATCAGTGAGATGATGGGTGTTACATCGCAACAGCACTCGGTTATGTTGCTTACGCACTGTCAAACATGATTCTTATATAAAATAAATAATGCTGACAAAAACTCGCAAAGACTTGTGATGTTTAGCACAATTGGTGGCTGACTAAATACTTTTTTGCCCCACTGTATATATAATGAAGTTATTAATATAATAAAGTTATTGTTAATATAAATATATTGTAAATAATATAAATATAGTAAATATAATACAGTTATAGTTCATATTCTATTTTTTTATAGTGTATTTATATTTTATAATGAAGTTATTAATATAATAAAGTTATTGTTAATATAAATATTTGTAAATAATATAAATATAGTAAATATAATACAGTTATAGTTCATATTCTATTTTTTTATAGTGTATTTATATTTATTTATATCTTTTATTAATTATTTTAATTAGTATCAACTTATTTCAGGTAGCTTTGTCTTTATATATTGTTCAATTTAAAACTATATTAAAATCAATTATATTTAATATTGATTGTTTATCTCCTTTAGTATCAGGGACTGATTCTTATTTTACAGATTATATATGTAAAATGTAAAAATGGAATAAAATTAATTCTACTTCTATTTTCAATTAATTGTCTCATTTAATATTAAATTATATTCATGCTTATATTAATTTGATAGATTATATACATGCAATTGCGCTGTTTATTCCATCAATTTTATTTAAACAATCTCAGATAAACTAGCTTTCTGCCTTCAGTAGAAGTCAGCAGGTCGGTGTGTGGGAGTGAGTGTGAGTGAGTGTGTGTGTGTGTGTGTGTGTGTGTGTGTGTGAAAGAACATAGTGTCCGTGTGAATATGTGTATGGTTTGTATGACAGATGGACACCGGCTCGGCCCTTTTGCGAGTGGAAAACTGAAGCCACATCCCCTCTGACCTGATTACCGTGGTAACCTTTGACCCAGAGGTCATCTGCACACAGAGCCTCATGCATTCATGCAGCCTTTCAGCAGCGAAACAAACCCCTACAAGACGAACCCAACAAGAAAAACATTGTCTCATTTAAAATTCATAGTCCAAGGGCCCACAAAACATACATTTAACATGCACTTTTGTATGGCAATAACCATACGACCAACAGGCTGCATCACAGACGTGCCCAGAGTAAAAATATTGTGAAAATAGCAGCAGAGGCGCCGTAATTCTCCGCTGACAGGAGCGTGTGGAAGCGTTCTAGTCCCAGGGCGGGTCTCTGACAGTCTAAGTATACACTAAAGCAGGTGTATCTGAGCCATAACAAACCCACTCATCCTAGTCAAACAACAGCCACGGGAAAGAATTCCAGCAGTCGGATCATTTAGGAAGGGAGGACAGTTTAAGGTAATTGCATGGTGTGTTACGTTGCCTATCCTTATTTTTTTTTTTACAGGCCTAAAATATAACCACAGTTTACATCGCCTCAGGAAGAGTCAGCTTGGTTGAAGCATTTTTCTCATGATGATTGCTATTTAATGGGTTTGTGTATGTGCACTTGAAAATAATATAGTATGGCTCTCGGGAGATTAAAATAGGCCCGATTATTTATTTATTTACTTGCTTATTTACCTCAAATTTTGATGTTGCAAAAAAATTTGGCCCATATATATATGTATATAAAAAAAAAAAATATATATTTTTTTTAAGGAAAGAAATAAGGTCATATTAAACAAATTAAGTTCAAGTTAATTAGGTCTTTTAGGGCAGAAAATATAATATTTTTAGTGAATAAACAGTAGTAATTATAATATAATCTACTGTAATGTTGTCTATACTAATCTAATAATATATATATAAAATATATATATTAAATTATATATAATTTCCGATGCAATCATATGTTGTTTTACTAAGAAATAAAAAGGAAAAAAGTATCAATGTTATGCATGAGCTTGTGCTAACATTTAGTTGTATTAGTAATTGTTGTATTTTTATTAATCAGTGTTAACAGATATTAATAAATACTAAAACAATGTTAGTGAATGCATTACTAATTGGACCTCATTGTAAAGTGTTACCAGATATAATAAACATAATATTTTAGAAATGTTGAGCTTCAGTGATATTAAAATTTAGCAATATAAACATCAAAAACATACTTTAGCTTTTAATTAATTAAATTTTTTTATTTATATTACATTAATTTGGAATGTAAGGTAACATTTTTATATCTAATATATATAAAATGTATGTATATATATATATATATATATATATATATATATATATATATATATATATATATATATATATATATATACTCTCTCTCACACACACACACACACATACACAACAATATATATTCGAAATAAAAAAAAAAATATATTAAATTACATAGAAAATCCCATGCAGTTGTATGAAAAAATATATAATATAATATGATATGATATATATAATATAATATAATATAATATATAATGCAATATAATAAAAGTTATATATTACATTTCATATAAGTTCTGATGCAATGGTATGACTTAACAAGACTCAAACAGACCTGTTTTTGGTGTTTTTTTTGTCACTTTTGGAGCAACCTGCACATTCTGCTGAACATCTCCTTTTGTGTCCCATGAAAGAAAGACATGAGTATGAGTACATGACGACATAATATTCATATCCCTTTACCAGCCTTGCTACTAACTTCATCAGTGTCCCTGTCACCATTTGGTTATTTACAAGTTTATAAAGTTGCAGCAACAAGCGTTTTGAGCTGTCATATCTCGAAGTGACTGCAGCTCCTCTGTCTTTAGCGCCCATCTGTTCAGCCATACACCGTCCAGGAGCGGCTTGGCATACAGAGCAGCGTGGAGCTGTCACAGAGGAGCAGGGCTTTGTGTTTGTGATGGGGAGGCAGTTCGTCTTGTTAATTCTGCAGATGGACAGGGGTGAGGATTTGCCCCGTGGTAAAGTACGCTCACTGGCACTGCATGCCTCGCTGCTGTTCTGGAGTCAGTCTCAGACGGCCAGACGGCCAGACGAGATGGACAGACAGCCAGACAGGCAGACGGACAGACAGGCTAAGATATCGCCTGCAGTTATTCAGAACCCTGCAGTCTGGCTGGAGTGAATTTGACTGGAGGCAAGAAGCAGAGCGAGGATTGCTGAGGTAACAGGAACACCACACACACACACACACACACACACACACACACACTGCTTAGGCTTTTCCTTCTCTCTCACACTTTCCATTCCTCCATTCTAACCGATATTCTGATCAGATATGCAGAGCAGTTGCGGTTCCCCCCACAGACTCCGGAGTTTCTCATGTCAAATCACTTTGACTGCACAAGAGTCATGGCAGGGTGGAAGCCCTGCTGATCAGACCTCCTCTCCGTCTCTCTACGCTCACTTGCAATCGTTCACAATTTAATGATTGCAGTTCTGATTCTGATGCACTTAAATGGGATAGTTCACCCAAAAATGAAAATTCGGATTTATCCTCCACTTGTTCCAAACCAGTATGAGTTTCTTTCTTCTGTTGAACACAAGAGAAGATATTTTGAAGAATGTTGGTAACCAAACAGTTGACGGTAGCCATTGACTTCCATTTTTTCCCCCCATACTATGGAAGTCAGTGGCTGCCATCGTAAATCATGAATAAAGATTCTGTCATCATTCACTTACCTTCATGTCATTCCAAACATATACTACTTTCTTTGTTTCTTTCATAGAACATAAAAGGAGAGATTTTAAAGAATGGTCATGCTGCTCTTTTCCATACAATGGAAGTGAATGGGGATTCAGGTTGTTGTGCTTCAAATGCCAAACAACGTTTTAAAGTATCAGAAAATAGTAACTTAAGCACGATTGTCCTTGTCATTTGAAGTCATATGATAGCTTTGCGTCAGAAATGTAAGCTGTTATTTACAGAGATGCACTGAAAATAGACTACAAAACTTGTATGGACTACAAAAATGGCTCCTTGGCTCCTAATGCTTTTGGTTCTCTTGTGTCTTATGGCAAAACATAACTGAAATGGTGCAATGTTTAATTTGTTCCTCAATTTTTTGTATTGTTTCTTGCACTGAATTTGAAATATTTTCTTCGGTTTCAGCCTCGATAATATTATTTAATATGAATGTATGTACACCACTGTGAATGTACACCACTCTTCTAAAAGTTGGAGTCAGTAAGAAGATTTTTTTTTAATTATTAATATTGATTCAGCAAGGACAAATTAAATTGATAAAAAATGACAGTAAAGAAATGTAGTAAATAAATTGAGATTTATATTTGACATAAATGCTGTTATTTATAATTTTCTAATCATGAAATAATCCTAAAACATGTATATAGTTCCCCCCCCCCAAAAAAAATAAAAAAAATAAATAATAATATATATGTGTATATATATATATATATATATATTACTATAGAAAACAGCTATTTTAATTAAATAGTAATACAAATCCACAATATTACTGTTTTTTGGTGCCTTGCTGAGGATAAGAGACTTTAAAAAACATTAATCTTAAAACAAAACTCTTACCTCGACCCTCAAACTTTTAACGGCAGTTTATATTTTTTTCACTACAATTGTCATATGAGCAACTAGGCAGTAACTGAACAAAAGTAGCTAAATTTAAATCTCACGAACCTGAAGTATACATACAGTAACACATAGTTCTTGGTTTATTCAAATTCAATTCAAATGAATTGTTAAATCGGACTACACTGGTAGTGATCTTTGTTGTTGCATGCAACCAGTGAGGATTAAACAATATAAGACATTGAAAGCGTTGTGTATTTATTGTTTTTGTATTATTTTCTGACGCCCAGTCTTTATCTCTCATTACTTTTTCGATTCACATAAATAAGATTTCCCCACAAAAAAAAAAAAAAAAAAAAAAGTTCCTGGCTTTTCTCGGGAAACGCAGAGAGGCGAAATCATGGTAATTGGGGCAGAATGAAAATTAAAGTGTGAGAGGAAATGTTCCTTCCTCCGCCCACAGACACAAACATTCACACAAAGCTGCAGCTCTTGCATTGTAATCTCATCTCCGAATCTGCTGCAAAACAAGATAAACTGACCAGGTTTTTTTTCTTATTTACTTTTTAAATCAAAAAAAAAAAAATTCCCCCAAAAAAAAAAAAAAAAAAAAAAAGTTCCTGGCTTGTCTCAGGAAACGCAGAGATGCTGAATCATGGTAATTGGGGCAGAATGAAAATTAAAGTGTGAGAGGAAATGTTCCTTCCTCCGCCCACAGACACAAACATTCACACAAAGCTGCAGCTCTTGCATTGTAATCTCATCTCCGAATCTGCTGCAAAACAAGATAAACTGAATTCATACCACTATTTTACAGGACCGTTCCTTCCACTGACTAAAGCTAAAGAGAGATGAGATGTAGAGGTGCTGTAGAACAACCTTACAGCCCTTTGAATTATGGGATAAAACGGCCACATTCAGGACCAGGTGTTCATTTTTTATGGAGTTTAATGAGGCAAATCTGAAGCACAGATTTTTATTTCCGCTTATTTTTATAAACATTCATGAGTGGGTTGTCTGTTGCATTTCTGAACAGGAAATATTATGTTGCTCTTTAGCTCAAGAGTATTTGAAGAATTTGACTATGAGTCTCTAGGCAAATCTGAGCACAGTATATGAAACGTTGAGATCTTTTTGTAAAATATACAATATAAAAGTTTGGATATGCTGCGATTTTTGCTTTTGAAAGAAGTCTCTTAAACTCAGCAAGACTTAAAATTGTGAAATATTATTACAATTTAAAAGAACTGTGTTCTACTTGAAAATATTTTAAAATGTAATTTATTTCTGTGATTCAAAGCTACGTTTTCAGCATCATTACTCCAGTCTTCAGTGTCACATGATCCTTCAGAAATCATTCTGATATTTGCTGCTCAAGAAATATTTCTTATTATAATCAATGTTTAAAACAGTTGTACTGCTTATTTATTTTGTGGTAAAAAAAAATATGCGAGATTATCGGTGTATTTTTCTGAAGCGACACTTAACCCTTGTGTTGTGCTAAAAATCATTTACCTAATTTGGGTTTCACAGACAGGGCTTAGATTAAGCCAAGCCTAGGCCGTAGTTCAATTTATACATTTAAGTAATTTTTATAAATGTGCCTTAGGAAAGAGGAAAAAAAAAAGATGCAAGTGCAAGTTTCTTTCAGTTGAAACAACTCATATTTACATTTTAGTCTGGGACTAGGCTTAAGCCTGCTTGTAAATCTGTCATATGCTATACTATTTTACCAAATAGTTGTCAACTTGTTTTTTTTCAGTTAGCACATGTTTCTGTATTTCTTTTTGGAACTGATTGATCATAGGCCTCACTGATCTGAGTTTATGCACCTCAGTGTTTGAGTAAAAACAAAACAAAACATTATTTATGGATAATTTCACTCAAGAACTAAGACGCATAAGCTCAGATCAGTGAGGCCTATGATCAATCAGTTCCAAAAAGAAACAAAACGTGCTAACTGAAAGAGAAAAAAAGTTGATGATACTGATTCAAAGATTTGGCGATAATATAGCATAACGAGAGATTTATAAGCACCGTTTTGTAGGGCGGTAATTTTTGACTGGGAACATCATGTGTAACAAGGTGGGAAAATCATTTTTAAGTTTGCATACCTTTTTTTTTGGCAGAGTCAGTAAGTTTTAGTCCATTGTGAAAACGTTAACTAGTATTAACAAAGTAGCACTTTATTTTAAGGTGTCCTTGTTACCCGTTACATGCACTTACTATTATAATAACAATAAATTATACATAATTGCATGCAAGTAAACCTAAGCCAAACCCTAACCATACAGTAAGTATATGTAGTTAATTAATATTACTCAGTACTTAAATGTATAACTACACTGTAACAAGAACACCTTAAAATAAAGTGTAAAAAAACACAAAAACTCTCTGGGTCAAAATGACCGGAACACAACATGAAGGTTAAGAAGTCTCCACTGGCTCTCCATTCAATCTAATAGCTGTCTAGGAGAGACAATTGAGACATTAAAGATATTTTTCTTTCCTGTGGCAGCAGACATTGTGTGCCATTCCAACACTGAACACTCCTACAAAACAACCTTAGAAAGTTAGTAGCTATTTTCTTGTGCTATATTTTGTGGCCCAGTGTTGACAGCAGAACACACGTCCTAATGAACATTTGTAGAAAATAACATGCTTCTCATATTTGCTAACAAAAACTTTCCTTTTAAACTCAGCAAGCTGGAAATAGCTCTTGCTCCTGACAGTGCTTGTTTGTTGGTCGTCCCATTCATTCTTAAAGCACATTAACAGTATTGAGAAGCAAAGATCAGCGATTTCCTGGAAGTCTAAAGAATGTGCAAGACATACAATTCACAGTTCATTATCTCTCAACCCAGACCATATAAATAACAGAGAAACACTGAAGACGGCATAAAAACAGACAAACTTCGCATTCATTATGATAAAAAAAACATCCTCCTTTGACAGCAGCTTGTGACCAAGCTTTGACAAAATGGAAAAAAAAAAGCTTAAGTGATGCTAAACATCTGTCCTCTTGGTTTGAATCATCTACAGAAAAACAAAAACACACGATTCTTACCTTCTCTAAAGAAAATGTGAGTTGTTGCCATAGAAATGTCACCGACATGATGCTAGGCTGGTTGCTAAGTAGATGCCAACTTGCCCAGGTCAAAAAAGGCCTCTGTTAAGTCTCCCCTGGTCAATGTAAGTCAGTCTAATGCCCGGTTTAGCCCGATTTTGCCACGATTTGCTTGACGTAGGGTGTCGTGGGGATTCGTAAACGACAATGGGCGTCAGGATGCAAGATTCCATAGTTTCAGCACGTGTAGTGCGTCACAGTGGACGACAACCGATTCCGCACCTACAATGCTTCACGACATCACGACAGAAAGACTAGCATGTTTCATTTTTTTCCCCGTCGTCCACGATGAGTTCTGTCACATTAGTCACGTTGACCAATAGCAGCACAGAAGCTCTTTCATACACGGGTTTCAAACATGGCGAAACGAAAGAGAGATGATGGTGCTGCCAGGTGGAATTATGGAGGAAAGGTTTGTGGAGCTGTGGCGACAGTACTCCTGCCTGTGTGATGTGTCATCGAGGGACTACCACGACAGAACAAAGAAAGAAAAATGCTGGCGAACTATAGCGGAAGCGCTTCAGCAATGTTTACACTCTTGTTTTTGGAAGTCAGTCGCTAGTTCCGCCTTCTCGATGAAGGGTTGGGAAGCAACGGGTAGTCTGACATGTTTCTTGTCCACGACACGACAAGATTTTAAGAGTCAAAATCGTGTAATCTGACACAGTGACTATCGTGACCGACAAAAATATTGTGTAGTCTGAACCCGGCATAAGTGTGTTTGGAGCAAAGTTACATGCCAACGTTTAATACTGATAATCACATATCAGTTGATTCTTTATTTAATAAGAAAATAAATTATGCAGTTGTCATGAATGACTTGGATCATAACAAATCTGGCCAGAGAACTAAATATATCCTCCTGTGTGTGTGTGTGTGTGTGTGGATGGTGCTGCCAGGTGGAATTATGGAGGAAAGGTTTGTGGAGCTGTGGCGACAGTACTCCTGCCTGTGTGATGTGTCATCGAGGGACTACCACGACAGAACAAAGAAAGAAAAATGCTGGCGAACTATAGCGGAAGCGCTTCAGCAATGTTTACACTCTTGTTTTTGGAAGTCAGTCGCTAGTTCCGCCTTCTCGATGAAGGGTTGGGAAGCAACGGGTAGTCTGACATGTTTCTTGTCCACGACACGACAAGATTTTAAGAGTCAAAATCGTGTAATCTGACACAGTGACTATCGTGACCGACAAAAATATTGTGTAGTCTGAACCCGGCATAAGTGTGTTTGGAGCAAAGTTACATGCCAACGTTTAATACTGATAATCACATATCAGTTGATTCTTTATTTAATAAGAAAATAAATTATGCAGTTGTCATGAATGACTTGGATCATAACAAATCTGGCCAGAGAACTAAATATATCCTCCTGTGTGTGTGTGTGTGTGTGTGTGTGGAGACCACAAGTCTGTTTGGAGACTGAAAGCAACTGGCAAACGTCCAATACAACCATTTAAACCATAATGATCTGAGCCTCTGTTTCTCTTTGTCATTGTGCCATGTTGACTCTCAGAGCGAGTAGTTTTCTATCTTCTGGATTTCTCTTTCTCCCTCTATCAGCTGTAAAAACATTGGCATGACAATTGTTAGCTCGTACTAAGACCTGTGAAAAAGAAAAAGATGAAGACTTGGAAAGGGGCCCAGAGAACTAAATATATCCTTCTGTGTGTGTGTGTGTGTGTGTGTGGAGACCACAAGTCTGTTTGGAGACTGAAAGCAACTGGCAAACGTCCAATACAACCATTTAAACCATAATGATCTGAGCCTCTGTTTCTCTTTGTCATTGTGCCATGTTGACTCTCAGAGCGAGTAGTTTTCTATCTTCTGGATTTCTCTTTCTCCCTCTATCAGCTGTAAAAACATTGGCATGACAATTGTTAGCTCGTACTAAGACCTGTGAAAAAGAAAAAGATGAAGACTTGGAAAGAGAAGGTGGTCGAGATTTGGTGCAGATAAAATGATCTTCATAGGATAGTTGAACATTTTTTTTCAATTATTATTGATAATGATTAATGTGTGTCCATTCACAGTATTCAAGGTATGAGGAAAATATGTTATTACTTTTTAATTCATGGTTACGCCAGTAAATGTAAACTGGTCTGTTACTCACAAACACACATCGTACAACTTCAGAAGACTTTCGAATATAGGACTATAGAAAATGTCATGGTGCTTTTTTTTGAGATTATACTTTTTGGAACATTCTTTGTATGGAAAGGAGCAGCTTGGACATTCATTAAAAAAACACAATGATGACGGAATTCTACTGTTTGAATCATATTGCACAACTCCACTGTCAGTAATAATGAATGTACTGTTTAGCCATAGAAGTATTGTTTTAGTGAAACCTTTCACAGTTTACTTGAAATTATCGTATTAATTATGTTACTTAATTATGCCGTTGAAATTATTTTCATAGCCTCAGGCCATTTCAAATGTAAAACAATCGCTTCTGTGGTTTATACAAAAGCTATGTTAAATCAGTATGTTTGCGTTTTCCATTTCAACAGCTCATTTTATTAACACTCAAAGGTTTACTTGAGCACGAAGCACAAAAAGCTCCCTTTGGCTCTGTTTGGATTAGGGGAAAAGGTAGATCGGCCCATCTCGTCACCAAATCAAACAATCTGCTTCTCTTCCAAGTAAAACTGATGTAATCTCATGGGCACCGTCTAATGCGCTTGTCCCTCGCTACCTCACACCTGTTGCTTTCTCTCTGCCTTTCTTCTTGATTTTTTTTGATTCAGAGCATCCAAGAAGTGAGAAACAAGAGGACTGAAGGAAATCAAAGGGAAATGGGCCGAGTGTTTATCGGAGAGGGAGGGATGGGGTTGGTTTGGCTGGCACGGACGTATTCTGAATATTCAAGCAAACGAGACCCCCACCTCACACTCCTGCAAATATTGTCTTATCCATTAGTGGGAGCACGGGAAGAAAAGGGTAGTCTGTCATTGTGGGGCTCATGAAGGAGAAGTCAGGGGAGGAATTCTTTTCAAAACCTCTTCTGCTGTGCTCAGTGGACAGGGCCATTTGTTTGGCCCTATTCAGACGCCGTAGACCGTAGCAACAAAGAGCGCTTTCAGTGCACCTCTCTGTAAAAGCATGTGAAAGAGAAAAGCAGGGCAGAGGAAAGAGAAGAAAGGCGAAAAAACGAAGAAAACAACTTGAGCGAGACAGGGAGGACTTGTTAAATTTAGATATGTTTATACGGACCTTTGCTTGTGTGTTTGTTTTTCCTCGCGCTGAACACGGAAAAGCGTTCGTGGCGAAACTAATAGAGTCGAACGGTATTGAGCCTTGAAGGAGAATGTTACCCAACACTCGCTTTTAAAAATTGTCACCTGGCTGGCTCGCCGAGAACTTAACCGTGGTCTGGGACAAACCGAGAACACCGTCGGCATAAATCCTACCTGACGTGAGCTAGCAGAGAGACGCTGGCCTGTGTGCTTATGTATTTACTCCGATGATTATTGCTTTAGCAGGTCCCTTCTGCAGAGTGGATCAGCTCAGCTCGCCGTGAGACGCGCAAACGCTTCCAAAATGCGTCCGGGGTGAGCGCATGTGGCTCGATCTAACTTAATCATGCAGCAAGCCGAGCGGCTTCCTGTTTAGTGCCCTTCGAACTTATAGTTCTCTCAGAAATAAAGATTCTGTTGTTATTTACTCATCCTCTTGTTGTTTCAACCCCGTTTGACTGTCCTTCTTCTGTGGAGCACAAAGGAAGATGTTTGGAGGAATGTTCACGCTGCTCTTTTACCATGGATGTCAATCTAATTAAAACGAGCTTCGTAAAACTAGTCCATATGACTTGTGAACTATATTCGAGGTCATATGAAAAACAGACGTAAATTTAAATCTTTATTTGCTGAAAATCTTTCCTTTCTCCAGAGTTCTCAAATCTGATTCACACCTACTGTATGTTCAGTTAAATAAAGAATTGCACTAGATCTGATGCCATTGATGTCCAGCTCCATTGCTTTTGCATATCGTAACCTAATGCCACATGTCTGAATATGTGGAACTGAAAATGAGATATGGGATGTTCAGTGAATAACTTGTATATAGTTATAATATAATAAAGTGCGATGAGACCAGTTGCCAGCTTTAAAGAATGTGTATTTCCACATAGAATGCAAAACCGCTGCTTGACGTTGCACAATCACAACCAGTCAGAATCTATTGTGTTTAATAGACAACGATGACGAGTATGATTTTGGACCAATGGGATTTCACACTGGGCAGAGTCACCCAGTATCCGCTACAGAAATGTCGTGCTCATTACTTCTCATAGGTATTCATAGTTAGAAAATGTTGCTCTTTTCCTCACACAAAGTTATTGTATGGCTTTAGAAAACTTCAATTATAGTGAATTTATGTTTAGGGCAGGATTTCTCAAACTGGGGTCTGGGGAGAAAAATAACTAAAATAAAAAATGTAATAGATTAAATAATAAAATAATAAAATAAAAAAATGAATGAGATGAATGGATGAATGAATGAATAATAAAACAAATAAATAAAGTACGTAAGTAATAAGTACTATAATAAGTAGTAAAAAATGAGTTTTCAAACGGGTCCATAAAATTGTTGTGGGAAAAAAAAGTGTGAAAAAAGTAAATAATAAATAAATAATAACAAATTAATTATTATTAATTGTTATAAATTTTTAAAACTTTAAAACATTAATATAAAAATAGATTTAAATTAATTAATGAATTAACTAATACAGCACTATAATGAGTAGAATAAAAACATAATCATGTAACTTAAAAGAAACTAAATATTTTCCAAATAATATTTAGGCATATTTATAATACCCCCCCCCCCCCCCCCCCCCCATCCGCTCTGATCTGCACTTCACATAAATCTTAGGATGGGGGTCCCTCACAAAAGGACCCGAGGCTCCTGGTTTAGGGTGTTTTTGCCTCATTTTCAGCTTGAAAGCAGTGGTTAGTAAGAAATGTTGTTGTATAATATGGAAAAAGAACTGCGTGAAGATTATTCAAAATTACTTTTTCTGTGCTCCGCTGATAAAACAACAGCATACAGGTTTGGAGCGACTTGAGGGTGAGTAAACAATGACAGAAATTTCATTTTTTGGTTAAAATATTTTTTTCAGCCGAAGAAAAATAATTCTTTTCGTTCGCTTTATCAATCCAGTATTTTCATTAAATTCTCCTCTCTCTCGGATCCCGGGCCCGCCTGCAGTATGGAGTGGGTCTAGCCAAACAGCGGTGCTTTCGTAAAGATTCTTTTTCTTGGAGTGGAGGCGAAGGAAAGTAGGACAGGTTTTCATCAGTATAGCTCGCGACGTGTCAAACGTATTACGACTCATCATGCAAATATGGAACTTTCTGGTAATTAAAAGTCACTCTTCCCGGCGTTCATGAAGGAATAGGTGTAGGTGTGTGAGCTTTCATCTGTACATCTGTATGTTTGGGTGTATGTGTCTCAGATAGATCGATTGCTTGGGGGATGGTGATGAAAACAGCACGCTTGGTCCGTTTTTTTTTTTTTCTTCTACTGGCAGCTGCTTTATACTGTGGATGGAGCCATAGCTTGACCAAAATAAACCTGCCAAATACAGAGATGGAGGGAAAAATATGTTTTTTTCCCCCTTTCCGCTAGATATGGCCCCTGTCCAGACTGCCTTATAATCACACTGTTCATTTCTATTTTATTGACAGATGTAGCATGTAGGGTTGGAGAGAATACAGAGTGGTTTTCAAACCTCTGGGAAGGATGGAGTAGTGGACCTGCATGAAATATGGCGTGGATGGCATTATTTTACTTGGACCAGGCACTGTACTCTCAAAAATGACGTGAAAATATACAATTAGTAAAACTGTCAGTACACTGACATTAAACAAGCCCTTTCAATCTCGGGTTCTCTCTCGAACTTCTCAAGCCACCCTGATTCAGGCTAATGTGTTTAACAGAATCAGAAACTGAGGAAACCGCACTATGAAAGCAGCAGCTCTCACAGATTTTATGAAGGGATTAATCTGAACTGTGTGCATGCCACTATTAGAAATAAATAGACATTAACTTAATACACGTTCTATAAAAGGTCTGTAGTTGCAGTATATTCACAAAAGGAAAACGTATTCCCTTTCCCTTACCATTGTTAATTTGCTACTGTAATAAACTATGAAACTATGGTAACTTTCCAAAAAGATTCTGAAAGTTTCTTACACTGTACTATATGGACGTGTGGTTTTACAGTGGCACAAAACTGTAGAAAATAAATAAATAAATAAAAATAAATAAATAAAGCAGAAATTTGGTTACCGTGGATGGAGCCATAGCTTGACCAAAATAAACCTGCCAAATACAGAGATGGAGGGAGAAATATGTTTTTTTCCCCCTTTCCGCTAGATATGGCCCCTGTCCAGACTGCCTTATAATCACACTGTTCATTTCTATTTTATTGACAGATGTAGCATGTAGGGTTGGAGAGAATACAGAGTGGTTTTCAAACCTCTGGGAAGGATGGAGTAGTGGACCTGCATGAAATATGGCGTGGATGGCATTATTTTACTTGGACCAGGCACTGTACTTTCAAAAATGACGTGAAAATATACATGCCGTTATATAGGAGCATGCGCTGCACTTGTGTTTAGTAAAACTGTCAGTACACTGACATTAAACAAGCCCTTTCAATCTCGGGTTCTCTCTCGAACTTCTCAAGCCACCCTGATTCAGGCTAATGTGTTTAACAGAATCAGAAACTGAGGAAACCGCACTATGAAAGCAGCAGCTCTCACAGATTTTATGAAGGGATTATTCTGAACTGTGTGCATGCCACTATTAGAAATAAATAGACATTAACTTAATACACGTTCTATAAAAGGTCTGTAGTTGCAGTATATTCACAAAAGGAAAACGTATTCCCTTTCCCTTACCATTGTTAATTTGCTACTGTAATAAACTATGAAACTATGGTAACTTTCCAAAAAGATTCTGAAAGTTTCTTACACTGTACTATATGGACGTGTGGTTTTACAGTAGCACAAAACTGTAGAAAATAAATAAATAAATAAAAATAAATAAATAAAGCAGAAATTTGGTTACCATTCTGATTTTTTATTTATTGTTTGTTATGGGTTCAAATACGATCAAATATTTTAGCAGGTAGTGTTTTTTAATATTAAAATTACGTTAAGTTTAAAGGTTTGGGGTCAGTTATTTGTTGGTTTGTCTATTTATAGAAATTATTGTATTTATCAAGATGCATTAAATTGACCAAAAGTGACAAGAAATGTATATTGATAATGATAAATGACAATAATAAATAAATACTTATATATCTAAATAAATAAATAAATATAAATAAATAAATATCACAACTGTTTTCAACATTGAAAATCAGAAACGTTTCTTGAGCAGCAAATCAGCATATTAGAATGATTTCTGAAGGATCACGTGACACTGAAAACTGGAGTAATGATGCTGAAAATTCAGCGTTGCATCACAGACATAAATTACATTTTAAAATATATAAAAAACGAAAACAACTATTTTAAATTGTAATAATATTTCACAATATTACTGTTTTTACTGTATTTCTGATCAAATCAATCTAGCATGGGTGAGCATAAGACATTTGTTTCAAAAAGTTTTGAATGGTACTGTTTATAATGGGACTATTCTGATTTATAATTTTTTTTGTTATGTTATTTAATGTTATTTTTTAAATATATCTAGCATTTGAAGTACTCTATATACAGACTGTTTAAATTTTTTTTCAGTGGTACACAATATATATATATATATATATATATTGCTGAAAAATTCTTAAACTAGTCTGAATGAGGTTGGTGGTCTCCCAGACTAGGTTTAAGGGTTTTGCGCACTAGTCTTTTGGCCAGGCTGGGAGACCGGCTAGACCAGCTTAAGCCAGCTAGGACTAACAACTTTTTTTTTTTAGCTGGGGAACCAATGTATACTTAATGCATAAAGCATGAAAGCTAGAATACCTGGATCATTACTGTACCAAGGCATTTATTTTCCGAGTGTGTTCACCTCTGACAGGTGGGGATCATAAAATAGCGCCTCTGTGTCTCTCCTAGAAGCCAGTCTCACAGGCCACGAACACACATGCACACGCTTTTAGCAGATGTGCTCCCTGTGTGTATTTGGTCAGCGCATGTCATCCATGAAATCCTCACATGAATAGGAGGAAGTGAACAGAGCCAAAGTTATCCTTAAGGAAGGGAGGGAAAGAGATGGCGACAGATGGAATGAAGTAGTTGACTTCTTTATTTTAAGGACTTTATTTCCTTCACTTTGGCAGCCTGTCATTTATATGCTCTTGCTTCTTTACAGAGCACATGCAAAAACATGCAATTGCATGAAGGCACATGCACATGCACGCACACTCATGCAAACACATATGCATTGCTTTGTCTGGAAAGAAAAATAACCAGTGCGGTCTCAATCACTCAGCTCTCTGCAAACGCACAAACCTTTCTTTAAGCTTGGTGGAGAAAGCTTGTTCAGTGATATTTCAGCTCCCAAGGTGAAAGAAACCCAGAATGATAGCTAGTCCAAAGACTGCTCGTTATACTAAACAAATCTTTGTGACACTGCTGCCAAAGAAAGAAAGAAGTACACAAATGGTTATGAAATAAGAATTATGTATACATACCAGTGTTAGTTTACTAGTATTTATCTACTATTATAGTTTTTAAAAAAATATTTTTTTATTTTATAAAATTTTTTTTTGGTAATTTTGTTAAATACTTTTTATATTTCTGTAAGCTATTTTATTTTATGCTTCATTTATTTTTTATTTCAGTTTTAGTTTAGTTTCTTCAATTTATTTACGTAATATTTATATCTTATGTCAGTTTCATCAAAATAAATAAATAATATGTGTTTGTTTGTTAACAAAAATAATCGTCATCCATATGTACTTTATGAACTTAATAAATTAATGTCACTCAATTAACTCAGTGAACTAATTTATTTTTAAAAAAAGTTGCAAAAACTTTTGAAATTAACAACCATGAGTGCATCAACATATGACCACTGATGTTTACATATCAGTGCCTATTTAGTATTTAGCCCAACTATTAGGAAAGTGATAACAGAAGTTATTTACAAATATAATTATTAAAGTTGCAGTAGCAGAAACAGCTTGTGAAAAGAAAATGTTTAAACCAAGATCAAATATGCTTTAATTTAATGTAATTTTATTTAATTTAATTCATGCATTTTTTTATTAATTATTATATGGATGAGAGCAGCATAAACATTCTGCTAAATACCTTATTTTGTGTTTCACAAAAGAAGGAAATTCATATGGGCTTGGAACAACATGAGTAATGATTAGAACATTTCAGAATTTTCATTTTTGAGCAAACTGTTCCTTTAAGAGTCACAGAGAGGATGGAAAATGGTTGTATAAACCTAAATTATGACTGTCTTTAGTGAAAGAAACCTTGACTAACATTATGAGTGAACTTCTGGGGGGAAAAAAATGTTTCGACATATATCCAATATGATGTGTCATTACTTTTTTGAGGATATTTAGTGAGTGGCTTGTCTGAAAAATAGAGCCACTGAAGACCATTGTCCCAAGTGTTGTTATTGTGACCTTGTACTTGGAATAGGACCCAAGCGGCCATTCTAACCATAGATGTCTTAACCCGGTTAACTATCCAACTCCTACAAGCTAATAAAATGTATTTTATCAGCCTGCAGAAGCCTTTGCAGTAAATTTGTAATTCTTTTCTTGGTTAAGTGACCAATTCCTGCCGAGCTGAGCAAGGTCTCTCGTCATGATATCTATCCAAACCTTGACAGGAAGCATATTTCAGTGTGCAGGATTCATGTGGTGACTAATGTTTGGTCGTCTACCAGCCCTCCCTTCGGCTGTTAGAGCCGCCGCTGAGAAGGGGGAAGAGAACGAGTGCGAGCCAGCTTCCATTAATGTTTTTCCACTTAAGGGTAAAAGCTCAGCCAAACCTGAGAACACCTCCTAAAGCCACTTCCAGTGTTTGCTGCCACATGCGAGCGCTCAAGCTAACAAACACGCCAATGCCATTTCCTTCTGGCAGCCCCTCAACTCATTTTGACAGGAGGTTGGTATACGTTGGTCATTCGAGGTAGCTTGTATCAGATCCATTAATAGCTTCTTGTAGAGCGTACATGGGTGTTTTGACAAATTGTGACCTTTGGATAAGTTGAACAACATTCTTTGCGGTTTGCCTCAGTTTTAATGGAGCCCGAAGCTATGAAAGACTGCGATAATGAAACTAGGGTTGATGTTTAAAGCTGTCAATTAACCAGGACAGGTGCACAGTCATGAACAACAATGTAACCCCAGGCAAAGCAGACTAATGCAGGTTTGTTAACACAAGCAGACAGCTTGCTTGTCTTCTTCTCATTTGGAGGGTGTGTAACCCTTCCTTACCTGTGCTGTCCAATACTGGGATTTGAATAAACTGCTAACACTAAGTTTTTTAACGTAATGTCCGGAACACAAGTATGCAAAGTAGGAGTTTGCAGCAAAGTCAATAGGCTATATATATTTGTTGCAATGGTAAAATTATTTGTATATCTGTATTCAGATAAAACCTAATGTGGATGGGGCTTATACCGGGAATTTGTCCAAAAATGTATAGAAAAAATAAATTTTTCTATTTCTAAATTGTATTCCTTTCATAGTTAACACATAATAAATATGCTGTGTGTATATATATATATATATATATATTTCCCTATATTCTAATAAATCCTCTAGTTCCCACAAATGTGTTGGTTTTCCAGCATCTCTTGCATATTTGAACCCTTTCCAGCAGTATGACTGTATGATTTTGAGATTCATCTTTTCACAATGACGTTAACTGAGGGACTCGTACGCAACTATTACAAAAGGTTCAAATGCTCACTGATGCTCCAAAAGGAAACACAATGCATTAAGAGCTGGGCGTGAAAACTTTTGAACAGGATGAAGTTTTGTACATTTTTATTTTGTTTAAATATCAGTTTTCTCCCCATTTAGTACTGCCATTCAGAAGCTACAAAAGATACTTACATGTTTCACAGAAGACAAAATAAGCACAATTTACCCTTCAAATTCAAAATCTAATGGCTCTTAATGCATTGTTTCCTTAATGTAATTAAGCTCACTGAACAGGCAATTTTGAGTTTATAATGCATATGTTTATATTTGGGGTCTCATGGCATCAACAACTTTGAAAACACCTGATCCAGAATACCCTATGGCAAGTTTTGCACTGGCAAACATCATTCACACACTTTAGAAAATACAAAATGCAGTTAACTGTTTATATATTTAAACCTAAATGAATGTGTACAGTCTGTCTTTCTGTGTACTCGTCTCTCTGTCTGTCCCACAGCCAGATTGTGTGCATATCTGTCTCCACACAGGACCTTCCCTCCAGCCATGAATAAATTATGCTTGACATGTTGCAGGAAGTTCCTTTGGCAGCAGATACTTCCAAACACTCAAGTATACACTCAGCAGTGCCACCGTACTGGCTCTCCCCAAGTTTTCCTAAGCGAGTGCGTCAGATTTTGGCAGAGTGGAACATATCATATGAGCTTTGTTATTATCAGCAATCTGCACACGTTCACAAAAAGATGCCTAGCTATTGGTTAACCGATCACTTCTATTTGATATCGCTGTGAATTAGCCGCACTTAGTCAAAATGACACGTGACAGCAGAGCAAAGCCAACAGGAAATGTCATGCGTTAGTCGGCACTTGTCAGAGATGTCTTCTCTAGCAGCGCCCAGGCCAAGAACATAACAAGACTTGATGACTTACAGACAGAAAACAAGACGTTATACACTTTACCATCTCTGCGAAGCCTGAGTGAGGGCAAGATTGCTCTCATCTTCCGTTTAGCTGCCATAATAGCCTCAAATTCCACTCAAATGACTTAACTGTGGTGTAGTTTTACAAATGCTGATTTTCAGGTAAATCGAGAAGGCGTCATCGTCAGGCCTGGATAGCAATTCTCAGCCCGCAGGCTTTCATCGGATCCAACGGAAGGGTGTTTTGCCCTGTTTCTAGCTCTGTTACCAAGGAGGCCAAAGAGACACAGGTAGCTAAGGAAAATTGACACACAACCAGCCACCCACACTTAGACACATTAAAAAAGGGGAAAAAGTTGCATAATTGTAGAGAATGTCAGCCAGCGAGAGCGCTCCACATCCTCTAGAGTATATCCTGTTCTTTCAGAAGGGGTTTTCTCCTCACGCTCCTGAACAAATGGCAGGAACTGGGCCTGGAGACAGGGAGGAGAAAGAGACAGGGGATGCATGGGCTTTTGACTCTGCGAACAAGCTTTTAACGCAACGTGTTGAGACGGATTACTCTTCCGAGCCCTCGGGGGGAAGCTTTTTCTACGGATCACTTGCTCATCTCTCCTTCTATGGAGTTTTGTATCCAGGTATAGCTCGTAAATCATTGGTGTTTCATGAGTGGGGAGGAACAGCTACAGAAAATCTGATTTCAATTGATTCACTTTCAATAGGTATCAGGTGTTCTTGGTATTGCTAAACAGGTGGGTCAAAAACCATGAAGATTGTTTTGTTTTGTTTTGTTTTATTTTAGGAACAGTGAAAGAATGTAGACAATTAAAATCATACATATAATCATACAAGTAATACATAATCATCCCTGTTATTGCATGATTTTAAAATTGTGACACAAAATTATCAATTGGACCCATCTGTGAGATGACAAATGGTCTTATTTTGATCTTTGACATAAATAGTGTTGTGCGCATTTGTCAAACTCAACCTTTCAACCCTGTTATTATAAGAAAAAAAACGAACAAACAAAAGTTTTCTTTAATTTAAAGAACATATATGGTTAACAATAACTACAAATCGATATTTGGTACCAAACCATCTAGCACACACCACAATTAAATTATAGCTTAATTTATGCTAAATATGCAACTCTGTTACCCATTCTTACTTATTTATTTACTTACCTAAGCACATTTTCTGGAACAATTTTTTTTTTTTTAATTATAGTTATTTTTGTATATTTCTAAAACAAAATAGGATTTTAAACTGTATTTTGACAGGCTCTAAATTAAAGTGACAGGGTTGAAGAAAATGCAACCCTTATTTAAAATAAGTAGAAAATAAAACAGCTCAAATAAAACCTATCATTTGGACTGATCTATAATACAGTAAATGATCTAATTTTGTTTTTACAAAGTGTTGAGTGTATTTGTCAATCTCAACCTTTCAATCCTGTTATTATAAGAAAAAAAATGATTTAAAAAATATTTTCTTTAATTAATAGGAAATATGAGGTTATTAGTAATTGCGAATTAACAATATGATACCAAATCAGCTAGCCACAACTGAGCTAAATTTAGGCTAAATATGCAACCCTGTTACCCATCCTGGAGTATTCACACATGTTTATACCTTTAAACCCATGTTTATTTATTTCTAGAAAATAACAAAATAACTCAACTTTTTTAGACAAGTCCTACATTAAAGTAACAGGGTTGAAAAAAATTCAAACATCATATAACACAAGTGGAAAATAAAACTGCTCACACATAAATTAATTTGACCTCCTGTGGAGGCAAACAACCTTTTCTGAAGGCGAAAAACCTCTTTTCAGTGACCCATTTTTATTTTTAAAGAAAATACAAAGTTTCAAGCCCCATTTTGTATCATTTTGTGGAAAGCAGCCCTTATTTTTTGTCCTCATCTTCCTTAGAAAGGGGTTTGGGTCGAGAGCACGAGTGAATGAAGCTCGTGTCTTTCTCCAGATATGGCCTCATCCACAGTTTCTGTCACATAATAAATATTCTGTCAGTCAGGAATTAGCTGGAGGCTTTAGAAAAACCTGAGAATTCTTCTCAGTCAGCTCTCTAACAGAACACGTAGCATTTCAGGGGCCTGACTTCCTAATTAAGGCTCAACACCCCCCAATACAAGTGGCAACACAAAAGCTTGAGTGCATTTACCATTAGAGACATGGCTTGGTGGGTAGCGCACTTGTTCTGACACGTTGTCTGGTGGTGCTTATACAACCCGAGTTCGAGTCTGACTCGGGTCATTTCCCGACCCCCTCCCTTCCCTCTTCCATTTCCTGGTACCTCCATGGTTGTCCTGTCTATAAACTGGCGTCAAATTACCAAGATTGTTCATGTTATATGAGTAATGTTTCAACACTGTTTCCAAACAATCTTTCAGTAGCTACTAAATGCAACAGTTACAAGTTAGTCAGAGTGAATATTTTCACTTGCCACCAAATAAACGCAAATGTCCTTGGCTTAATGCACCTTGTGAAGATATAAACGTACAGTATGTGCGTGGAAGCATGTGGAAATTAATCCCTCTTTAAATAAATCGTGAGATGATTAGCTGTAACAGCCTTGAAAGTGGGGTTTCCATTGAGGTTTTCATTGGCGAACTGGCCATGCTAATGTTTGCTGACTGGATTTCCCACCAAAAAGCCCAGAAACTCCTCCACCTCATGGCCTGACTGTGTGGTCTCCTCAGTATACCCTGTTTTAGGGTTTTCCTATGACTGAAAGCACCATATTACTCTCTCGCCAGACCTTTAAATGGAACTATGGCCTTTAAGATGGTCATGGTGGTGTGATTTTGGTCCGTCCCAGCATATGTTTTATATTTCAGAATCACTCTGCTATCATCTCAAACCTCAGTACGATTCCGATTCCCATTCCAAGCTCAAATGAAACTGCATTAATATTTTTTTTTTGCCCTACAGTGCCTCTGGCTTGCTAACTGGAAGGTCAAATAAAATAAAAAGTAATTGCATATTCTGAAAATGAGCGCTATAATGCTGTAGTAGCACAACTCTTTATGTTGTTGTTATTCTTGGCGATATAGTTCACGTTTTGATTTAAGTTTTAATAGTAATAAATTGTGGCGATGGTAAGTACCAGTGTGTTCGGCTCAGACCCACGTTCCCAAAGCCTCTTAGTGGAGAAGCTAAAATAAGTCATGGTTTGTTAAGGCTGCGGAGCCTGCCATTATGTGGTTTGATAGATCCTGTTAGCGCTAAATTTACGCACAAATGAAGTACCTCATCAGAATCTGTGGCTGTAAGACAACAGCACACTCCAAACGTGGCCAGACGACACTTTTTCATTTGTTATTTACAATCTGACTCAGGTTCAAGATCTGCAGAGGAGCCAAAGAGCACATCAAATAACACATAGGACTAAAGAAACAAAATAGGGATGCTAATGTTAACGTTGCAAGTGTTTTATTGCCAACAGTGAAGACTCCAAATTGCAAAGCATAAACAATGCTATGGAATGCTAGCAATAGTTTTTCAGGCGCATGATTATCAACAAATGTGATATTTGCTTTCTTTACATTTTTGAAAATTGGGTTTTATCCTCATATGACCTAGGAACGTACATTTATTGCATTTTTATTACATATTGCACTTTAGTTTAAAACTGTTTGTTTGATAGTGTTAACTAAAACGGAAACTTAACAAATTATTTAATTTATAAACTTAATAAATAAAATAAAAACAAAATATAAATATTACATGAAAACCTTAATAGAAAAAATATGTAAATTAATTAGAATAATTAATGAGAAACCAACTGAAAAAAAAGTTTAAGTAGATGTATTAAAATGACTAATAAATAAAAAATATATATAAGACTAAAATAAATAAATATATATATATATATATATATATTAATGCATAATACAACAGTATATAAATGTTACTGTTAAAAATGTCCTCAGCCTGGTCTAGCTGGTCTGTTGGCTGGTTTTATAGGGGTTTTGGCCACTTTTTGACTATAACCATAGCCGGCAAAACCACAATTTACTAATTTAGTAGCTTGAGACAAGAGAGAAGGAGACGTTCTTAGAGTAAGTTATATAAAAAAAAAATGTATATTCATTTTCAATATTTTATTTAATTTTCCTGGAATAGAAAGAGTCAATTTTCATCTTCAAATTATATTTTTCTTACATTTTAGGAGTGCACTAGATGACCTCAAAGCTAAGAGATGTGGACTAAACACTCCTGTTTAAACAACTATGGTGAAAGCTCCGAGGTAAAGTTATTCCTGCAGTAAGAGGAGCAGCTCAACAGCTGGAAACAGAATGGAAAAGATGTTGTTTGAATTGACTGTGTTGTTTTTGAACAATTGCCACTAATTTGCCATCTGGTTTGAGCCCCATTGTGGTGAGTTTAAAAGAACATTAAACAGGCTTTTCAGGGATGGGCTGACATGAGTGTGTGCTACGGTTACGGTGTGTGTGTATGTGCGTGTGTGTGTTGTGTGAGAGTGAAGAGGTTTCAGGACACAGAGGTTACAACCACAGCAGCACCTTAAAATCCGGCCATGAGAGGTGCAGTATTCAGTGTCAAATGAGATGTTCTCCTGTTATTGTTAGTGAAAGACTGAGTCTGCACCTGCCTGTCAGAGTGTGTTCCTCAAGTAGAGGTCACTTTAAAAAAAGTCTTCATTGTGTCAAGTGGAAAAAGCTTGCTCTTCAAGTTGTTCAAGACAATACATTTTTTGAGGAGTTTAAATTGTGTGGATTTATTTTCATGTTTACATTAAGTTTTGATATAAAACCACTAGTGTTGGGATTAAAGCAATACAAGAAATGCACGTTACATAATCAGATTACTTTTTCAAGTAACTAGTAAAATAATACATTGCTTTTAAATTTGAAAGGGCCTTTAGACTGCTCGTTATACTAAACAAATCTTTGTGACACTGCTGCCAAAGAAAGAAAGAAGTACACAAATGGTTATGAAATAAGAATTATGTATACATACCAGTGTTAGTTTACTAGTATTTATCTACTATTATAGTTTTTAAAAAAAAAAAAAATTATTTTATAAAAATTTTTTTTGGTAATTTTGTTAAATACTTTTTATATTTCTGTAAGCTATTTTATTTTATGCTTCATTTATTTTTTATTTCAGTTTTAGTTTAGTTTCTTCAATTTATTTACGTAATATTTATATCTTATGTCAGTTTCATCAAAATAAATAAATAATATGTGTTTGTTTGTTAACAAAAATAATCGTCATCCATATGTACTTTATGAACTTAATAAATTAATGTCACTCAATTAACTCAGTGAACTAATTTATTTTTAAAAAAAGTTGCAAAAACTTTTGAAATTAACAACCATGAGTGCATCAACATATGACCACTGATGTTTACATATCAGTGCCTATTTAGTATTTAGCCCAACTATTAGGAAAGTGATAACAGAAGTTATTTACAAATATAATTATTAAAATTGCAGTAGCAGAAACAGCTTGTGAAAAGAAAACGTTTAAACCAAGATCAAATATGCTTTAATTTAATGTAATTTTATTTAATTTAATTCATGCATTTTTTTATTAATTATTATATGGATGAGAGCAGCATAAACATTCTGCTAAATACCTTATTTTGTGTTTCACAAAAGAAGGAAATTCATATGGGCTTGGAACAACATGAGTAATGATTAGAACATTTCAGAATTTTCATTTTTGAGCAAACTGTTCCTTTAAGAGTCACAGAGAGGATGGAAAATGGTTGTATAAACCTAAATTATGACTGTCTTTAGTGAAAGAAACCTTGACTAACATTATGAGTGAACTTCTGGGGGAAAAAAAATGTTTCGACATATATCCAATATGATGTGTCATTACTTTTTTGAGGATATTTAGTGAGTGGCTTGTCTGAAAAATAGAGCCACTGAAGACCATTGTCCCAAGTGTTGTTATTGTGACCTTGTACTTGGAATAGGACCCAAGCGGCCATTCTAACCATAGATGTCTTAACCCGGTTAACTATCCAACTCCTACAAGCTAATACTTCCGAGCCCTCGGGGGGGAAGCTTTTTCTACGGATCACTTGCTCATCTCTCCTTCTATGGAGTTTTGTATGCAGGTATAGCTCGTAAATCATTGGTGTTTCATGAGTGGGGAGGAACAGCTACAGAAAATCTGATTTCAATTGATTCAAGCTTTTTCTACGGATCACTTGCTCATCTCTCCTTCTATGGAGTTTTGTATCCAGGTATAGCTCGTAAATCATTGGTGTTTCATGAGTGGGGAGGAACAGCTACAGAAAATCTGATTTCAATTGATTCACTTTCAATAGGTATCAGGTGTTCTTGGTATTGCTAAACAGGTGGGTCAAAAACCATGAAGATTGTTTTGTTTTGTTTTGTTTTATTTTAGGAACAGTGAAAGAATGTAGACAATTAAAATCATACATATAATCATACAAGTAATACATAATCATCCCTGTTATTGCATGATTTTAAAATTGTGACACAAAATTATCAATTGGACCCATCTGTGAGATGACAAATGGTCTTATTTTGATCTTTGACATAAATAGTGTTGTGCGCATTTGTCAAACTCAACCTTTCAACCCTGTTATTATAAGAAAAAAAACGAACAAACAAAAGTTTTCTTTAATTTAAAGAACATATATGGTTAACAATAACTACAAATCGATATTTGGTACCAAACCATCTAGCACACACCACAATTAAATTATAGCTTAATTTATGCTAAATATGCAACTCTGTTACCCATTCTTACTTATTTATTTACTTACCTAAGCACATTTTCTGGAACAATTTTTTTTTTTTTAATTATAGTTATTTTTGTATATTTCTAAAACAAAATAGGATTTTAAACTGTATTTTGACAGGCTCTAAATTAAAGTGACAGGGTTGAAGAAAATGCAACCCTTATTTAAAATAAGTAGAAAATAAAACAGCTCAAATAAAACCTATCATTTGGACTGATCTATAATACAGTAAATGATCTAATTTTGTTTTTACAAAGTGTTGAGTGTATTTGTCAATCTCAACCTTTCAATCCTGTTATTATAAGAAAAAAAATGATTTAAAAAATATTTTCTTTAATTAATAGGAAATATGAGGTTATTAGTAATTGCGAATTAACAATATGATACCAAATCAGCTAGCCACAACTGAGCTAAATTTAGGCTAAATATGCAACCCTGTTACCCATCCTGGAGTATTCACACATGTTTATACCTTTAAACCCATGTTTATTTATTTCTAGAAAATAACAAAATAACTCAACTTTTTTAGACAAGTCCTACATTAAAGTAACAGGGTTGAAAAAAATTCAAACATCATATAACACAAGTGGAAAATAAAACTGCTCACACATAAATTAATTTGACCTCCTGTGGAGGCAAACAACCTTTTCTGAAGGCGAAAAACCTCTTTTCAGTGACCCATTTTTATTTTTAAAGAAAATACAAAGTTTCAAGCCCCATTTTGTATCATTTTGTGGAAAGCAGCCCTTATTTTTTGTCCTCATCTTCCTTAGAAAGGGGTTTGGGTCGAGAGCACGAGTGAATGAAGCTCGTGTCTTTCTCCAGATATGGCCTCATCCACAGTTTCTGTCACATAATAAATATTCTGTCAGTCAGGAATTAGCTGGAGGCTTTAGAAAAACCTGAGAATTCTTCTCAGTCAGCTCTCTAACAGAACACGTAGCATTTCAGGGGCCTGACTTCCTAATTAAGGCTCAACACCCCCCAATACAAGTGGCAACACAAAAGCTTGAGTGCATTTACCATTAGAGACATGGCTTGGTGGGTAGCGCACTTGTTCTGACACGTTGTCTGGTGGTGCTTATACAACCCGAGTTCGAGTCTGACTCGGGTCATTTCCCGACCCCCTCCCTTCCCTCTTCCATTTCCTGGTACCTCCATGGTTGTCCTGTCTATAAACTGGCGTCAAATTACCAAGATTGTTCATGTTATATGAGTAATGTTTCAACACTGTTTCCAAACAATCTTTCAGTAGCTACTAAATGCAACAGTTACAAGTTAGTCAGAGTGAATATTTTCACTTGCCACCAAATAAACGCAAATGTCCTTGGCTTAATGCACCTTGTGAAGATATAAACGTACAGTATGTGCGTGGAAGCATGTGGAAATTAATCCCTCTTTAAATAAATCGTGAGATGATTAGCTGTAACAGCCTTGAAAGTGGGGTTTCCATTGAGGTTTTCATTGGCGAACTGGCCATGCTAATGTTTGCTGACTGGATTTCCCGCCAAAAAGCCCAGAAACTCCTCCACCTCATGGCCTGACTGTGTGGTCTCCTCAGTATACCCTGTTTTAGGGTTTTCCTATGACTGAAAGCACCATATTACTCTCTCGCCAGACCTTTAAATGGAACTATGGCCTTTAAGATGGTCATGGCGGTGTGATTTTGGTCCGTCCCAGCATATGTTTTATATTTCAGAATCACTCTGCTATCATCTCAAACCTCAGTACGATTCCGATTCCCATTCCAAGCTCAAATGAAACTGCATTAATATTTTTTTTTTGCCCTACAGTGCCTCTGGCTTGCTAACTGGAAGGTCAAATAAAATAAAAAGTAATTGCATATTCTGAAAATGAGCGCTATAATGCTGTAGTAGCACAACTCTTTATGTTGTTGTTATTCTTGGCGATATAGTTCACGTTTTGATTTAAGTTTTAATAGTAATAAATTGTGGCGATGGTAAGTACCAGTGTGTTCGGCTCAGACCCACGTTCCCAAACCCTCTTAGTGGAGAAGCTAAAATAATTCAAGGTTTGTTAAGGACCAAAAAGCCCAGAAACTCCTCCACCTCATGGCCTGACTGTGTGGTCTCCTCAGTATACCCTGTTTTAGGGTTTTCCTATGACTGAAAGCACCATATTACTCTCTCGCCAGACCTTTAAATGGAACTATGGCCTTTAAGATGGTCATGGTGGTGTGATTTTGGTCCGTCCCAGCATATGTTTTATATTTCAGAATCACTCTGCTATCATCTCAAACCTCAGTACGATTCCGATTCCCATTCCAAGCTCAAATGAAACTGCATTAATATTTTTTTTTTGCCCTACAGTGCCTCTGGCTTGCTAACTGGAAGGTCAAATAAAATAAAAAGTAATTGCATATTCTGAAAATGAGCGCTATAATGCTGTAGTAGCACAACTCTTTATGTTGTTGTTATTCTTGGCGATATAGTTCACGTTTTGATTTAAGTTTTAATAGTAATAAATTGTGGCGATGGTAAGTACCAGTGTGTTCGGCTCAGACCCACGTTCCCAAAGCCTCTTAGTGGAGAAGCTAAAATAAGTCATGGTTTGTTAAGGCTGCGGAGCCTGCCATTATGTGGTTTGATAGATCCTGTTAGCGCTAAATTTACGCACAAATGAAGTACCTCATCAGAATCTGTGGCTGTAAGACAACAGCACACTCCAAACGTGGCCAGACGACACTTTTTCATTTGTTATTTACAATCTGACTCAGGTTCAAGATCTGCAGAGGAGCCAAAGAGCACATCAAATAACACATAGGACTAAAGAAACAAAATAGGGATGCTAATGTTAACGTTGCAAGTGTTTTATTGCCAACAGTGAAGACTCCAAATTGCAAAGCATAAACAATGCTATGGAATGCTAGCAATAGTTTTTCAGGCGCATGATTATCAACAAATGTGATATTTGCTTTCTTTACATTTTTGAAAATTGGGTTTTATCCTCATATGACCTAGGAACGTACATTTATTGCATTTTTATTACATATTGCACTTTAGTTTAAAACTGTTTGTTTGATAGTGTTAACTAAAACGGAAACTTAACAAATTATTTAATTTATAAACTTAATAAATAAAATAAAAACAAAATATAAATATTACATGAAAACCTTAATAGAAAAAATATGTAAATTAATTAGAATAATTAATGAGAAACCAACTGAAAAAAAAGTTTAAGTAGATGTATTAAAATGACTAATAAATAAAAAATATATATAAGACTAAAATAAATAAATATATATATATATATATATATATTAATGCATAATACAACAGTATATAAATGTTACTGTTAAAAATGTCCTCAGCCTGGTCTAGCTGGTCTGTTGGCTGGTTTTATAGGGGTTTTGGCCACTTTTTGACTATAACCATAGCCGGCAAAACCACAATTTACTAATTTAGTAGCTTGAGACAAGAGAGAAGGAGACGTTCTTAGAGTAAGTTATATAAAAAAAAAATGTATATTCATTTTCAATATTTTATTTAATTTTCCTGGAATAGAAAGAGTCAATTTTCATCTTCAAATTATATTTTTCTTACATTTTAGGAGTGCACTAGATGACCTCAAAGCTAAGAGATGTGGACTAAACACTCCTGTTTAAACAACTATGGTGAAAGCTCCGAGGTAAAGTTATTCCTGCAGTAAGAGGAGCAGCTCAACAGCTGGAAACAGAATGGAAAAGATGTTGTTTGAATTGACTGTGTTGTTTTTGAACAATTGCCACTAATTTGCCATCTGGTTTGAGCCCCATTGTGGTGAGTTTAAAAGAACATTAAACAGGCTTTTCAGGGATGGGCTGACATGAGTGTGTGCTACGGTTACGGTGTGTGTGTATGTGCGTGTGTGTGTTGTGTGAGAGTGAAGAGGTTTCAGGACACAGAGGTTACAACCACAGCAGCACCTTAAAATCCGGCCATGAGAGGTGCAGTATTCAGTGTCAAATGAGATGTTCTCCTGTTATTGTTAGTGAAAGACTGAGTCTGCACCTGCCTGTCAGAGTGTGTTCCTCAAGTAGAGGTCACTTTAAAAAAAGTCTTCATTGTGTCAAGTGGAAAAAGCTTGCTCTTCAAGTTGTTCAAGACAATACATTTTTTGAGGAGTTTAAATTGTGTGGATTTATTTTCATGTTTACATTAAGTTTTGATATAAAACCACTAGTGTTGGGATTAAAGCAATACAAGAAATGCACGTTACATAATCAGATTACTTTTTCAAGTAACTAGTAAAATAATACATTGCTTTTAAATTTGAAAGGGCCTTTAAAGTTGCTAAAAAATATAAAGTTTTTTTTTTTTTTCTGTTATTAAACAAATAATCAAGCCCAGCCCAGGTGACAAAAAGTTAAGTTAAGTAACCGTTATTTTTATAGCGTTTTTTACAATGCAGATTATGTCAAAGCAGCTTTACAGAATTAAAAAAGGGAAATAGTGTGTCAAAACGACAGACTACACCAGCAGTTTAATTCTAGGTTGCAACAAAGTCAGATTGTGCAGAGGACTTTTCCCAACACTGAAAACCACTATGCACATGTTTGTGCTTTATTTATCCTTGATTTCTTTTTCTTAATTACCTAAATAATTTATTATTATTTATTTATTTATTTGGTGATGCCTATTTATTTATTGAGTGATTTATAACATATGGGTAAAACAAGATATTCAGTAAGAAAATTTTTATTTTATTCACCAGAAATGAACTGAATCATATAAAGTGGGTTAGGTATGTATGTATCTATTTAATCAGTCTGTCAATCAACCACCAAACACAGGATATCCATTAAGGGGAAAAAAGGAATTATTTGAATCATATAGAGATAAACCCGTAAAACAGAAAATACAGCATATTCCGTGAGAAAAATGTTGGTATTCAGAATCAGAAATAAACTGAATCATATTCATCCATCCAAATATCCATCCATTCATTCAAGACATATATGTAAATCAGGAAATACAGGATATTCAGCGAGCAAAAAATGGTAATCACTAATCACAATCAATCAGGACTGAATCGAATCATACAGAGTGATTCATTCATTCATTCATTCATTACATATGCATAAAACAGTGTGGTAATTGGAATTAGAAATTAATTAAATCGTATTTATTTTCTTTGTTGTGAACAAATTACCCTTAAAAGTAACCCAAAATATCAGACACACAAATAAAATAATAAAAACCTTCATAAATCACCAAGTATCTGTTTTTCAATTTCCTGTGTTTGTTAACTTTGTCTCAGAAGTTAGTTTTTTCTATTTCTGAGAAATTAAAATGGCAACAAATATGGCTATCAGTGACACACATGAGATTAATGTAAATAATGTAACTCAGTTCAAGCGGTCTTGGGAGAGTTCATATGGAATATTTTTGATTGCAGACTCGTAGGCACTCTGAGCATAATTTGAGATTTCAGATTCAGATTTCTGTGGTCTTTTTCTCTGCAGAAAACCCCCCCCCCGGAGAAACAGGAGGCTTCGGTAAATGTCCCAATTTACTGGTCTCTTTTTCTTTTTATTGCTGCCTAGAAGAAACAATTGAGACTTAAGAGACAGCTTGAATTCTCTTTCTTATTGGTGTGTGTTTGTGAGTGAGTGAGTGAGTGTGTGTGTGTGTGTTGTTGTTGTGTCCAGTTTCACTAAGCTGATGACTAACTGAATTTCAGCACACAAATCAATAAAGCCCTTTCACCTGCACACACACACACACACACACACACACACACACACACACACGTCCATCTGAGAGACATCCCTAAGGTATTAGGCAGGTAATGCATTATTGAAGAGCGCATCTTGCCAAGCAGACTGTCCTAAAATAGTGTACTACACTGCAGTCAAGCACACAAAAACACTGACCACAGCTAGATTTTCCTACTTCTCAGCTACTTTGTAAACAAAGGTAAAACCTCCAGCTCTCTCTGACAGAACACACAGATGCTCTGCTGTTGCTCTGTTCATCCAGAAAGTCAATAACAATGTTGTGTTTATTTTAAAACCATTAATAATGCATGGAATTATAGGTTTGTGTCAGAATTGTTTATAGTGAACGCTAAGTCAAAAATCAATCCTACATATGAAGTGGAGTATAATCGTAAATATAAAAGATAAATATGTCAATGTTTTATTCAGCAAGGACAAGACCATGAGGAATTAAAGTTAAAATTAAATGTGAAAGGCATTATTTTTGACAAGCTAAATACTGTAGAATTTTTTCAAGGTGTCTTATGTCTTTTGGATGATAAAACTTACATTTATATTTAAGTTTATATACCGTGTATATATATATATATACAAACACAAAATTAGGACGGTTGCCTTAGCAACTAACTGAAATAAAATGCGTAAATTAATCAAACTAAATAACGTTTAAATAAAATAAATTAATTAAATAAAGTTTAGCAAAATAAGTAAATGACTTAATAAAATAAAAATAAATTAAAGCTAAAATATGAAAAAGTTAAGCAAAAAAACATAACAAATTTACTAAAATTAAAATGCCAAAAAAAATTGTATGCAAAAAAAAATGTACAGTAAAAATTTATTGAATTACATTCAAAATCCCGTATGAACAATACAAGCACACAAGCACATTTAGCTATTAATTATTCATTTAAACAATATAAAATTGCATAAATTATTCTTGAACGGACCAAAGTATTTGAGAGGGTTATATTAAAAACATACATTGTAAAATTAGACATTTGACATTACATTTTGATGTTAATTCCACTATTGCTTTGTTCTATAGTCTATACAGTATTTCATGCAATTACATTAGATGTAACTAACTCAATTACAGAACAAATTAGGAGTAATCCCTTACTTTGACATTTCAAGGGAAAAGTAATTAATTACAGTAATTAATTACTTAGTAATGCATTACACTCTGCATTTTGCTCCTGCAAAATTGTGACGATACAATACATCATTTAATTGCCATTTTAAAGAAATGCTGTTCTGGTAAATAGCTAATGTAGATAAAACAACAATTAATAGCTAATGGTTTGTAAAAATGCAGCCCCCTCCAAACATAAGAATGCATCTCCGAGAATAAATAACTGATGTGAGCAGTTACAAAGCACGTCTCTAATGCAAGACTTCATTAAATAATCAAGAAGGTTATCTGATGTGCTAAATCTGTTACTTGCAGCTCATTAATTCACGGTTTCTTACTAAATGATGCAGTGGCTGAAAAAAAAAAAATCAACAATGTCTAGAAATTTAAAATGGCTCTACCTTAATATTATTGGTCTTTTGGAAATGTGTGGCTAATTTCAAAGCTCAAAGGAGGAGTAAAGCATACAGGTCTCAGCAAACGCATTATGCAGACAAATGATTTATTCCATTTATAACACACATGTACATTCATTTCTCTCTGTTACAATTAATAATCTTGCCTCTCTTCACGGCTATCAAACAGACTTCAACCACTGGATTGAATTCAGCGCTTTCTCTCTGTATGTCACATCACGTCAAGATTGGCTCTCACATGCGTTTGAGAGCGTCGCATTGTTGTCACATTGAATATTTATAGCAGGGTTTTGAAAAAGACAAGAAAAAAGCCTTGATGAACATCTTCTAAATAATACAAACTTGTAGAAATGTCAGCGTGATTTGTTAGCTTAGCGTGAGAGCAGCCGGTTCTGACAGCATGGCAATCTACATGTCAATTTCTCTTAATTGGCCGACCCGAGTTTGATGGCACTTTTGACAGCCGTTGGCGGCGAGGCCCTAGATCTGCAGTATGACATTCCGCCGTTGTTAGGCGATGTTACGTCTGTTTTCAGCAAAAAGCCCTTCTTGTTGATTTTTAAGGATCCTGATCCATAATAAGGGGATTTGGAGTCGGATTGTTTTTTTCGAGATGCGTGGGGTGGCGTCAACTGAGGAAATTTGTGTTTCTCTTGCAATTTTTGGTGCCTAAAAAGTGGCACCCTGGAGAAAGAGGGCGAAAAAATCAAAACACACATATCAAGACTTTTTGGTCTAATTAGGATAGAGGCATGTTATTTGCTGCGAGGCACGCGCCGACTGTATTTAAATGCAGCCTCCTCCTGTAATTACACTGCCAAAGGCTTATTCTTTCAGCTCGCCTTACATGCCTTTATGAAAACAGCTTACATAGACAGCAAGTCGGTCTTAATTGTATTCCCGGGCTTATATGGTGGCAATCAAAAACAATGAAATATGATAAGACCATTTGTATTCGCAAATGCTTTTTTCGAAAGGTTAGAGGTCTGATATCTACTATGAATAGAAACTTTGATAGTCAGGAAACCACTAACCTGCAATGGCCTGAATAAACTTCCTTATAATAATAAATCTGATTGTTAATAGAATATTACTGAAAAATGTTTCAAATGTAAAATGTAATTGAGTTATTGTGTGAACTGTAAAACTTCCCGCCACATTGTAGGTTGCTGAGTGGTTGCTAGGTGGTTCTGGTTGGTTGCTAGGTGGTTTTGGTTGGTTGCTAGGTGGTTTCTTACTAGTTCAAAGGTGAAAGTTCTATGAAAGAGTCCACAAAGGTTTTTTAAATGTAGTTTTAAACACATGACACATTTGTAGAAATGTACTTTTTGTTTTCATGTTTCTGAAAAACGTTTATAAAATATTTTGAAATAATTCGGAAAGTAAAGTAAAGCAAAGCAAAGCAAAGTAATAGTAAAAGCAACTTTTTATATACAATTCTTTTTTTTTTCTAACACCTTACATTTCAGAATTCTGACTTTTCTGAATTGTCAGATAAAAACGTAAAATTGTGAGATAAAACATCACAAGTATCTTTTTATTTTTTTGCAAAAAACAAACAAACAAGAAAGTAAATATTGCGATATGTAAACTCAGAATTCTGAGTTTTAACTGTCTCAAAATCACAATTATGATTTGTTCTGAAACTCTGTTTCTCAGAATTGCAAGGTAGAAACTCTGTTCTGAATTCTGAAAAAAACTGTTTGAATTGTTAGATATAAACTCAGAACTTTAAGTCAGAAGTATGAATATGCATTATATATTTTTAAAAATATATTTTAATTCTGTGGTGGATACAGGCTTCTATACATGTGGGTGTTTGTTAATAATAATAATACTAATCATCATCATCATCATCAATGAATATGTATTTAATATATAAAATATATTCACTTTTTAATTAATATATTTTATTTAAAAAAGCTGTGAGATTATGTCAAACTACTTAAAGTATACTTTGTGTAGGTTTTCAGTTTCAGGTCAGTTATAAAAACGATTATATACTATAGAAACGATTATATTTTTATTAACATATATTTCTTTAAAAAAGCTAAATGTGTACCTACAGTAACCCCCTAAAATGCATTTGCATTTCATTTTCTCTTTTTATTGCTGTTATTTGGATTACATTGCTATATAAACCTAGCAGTGAAACACAGTTCTGTAGCACCGGAGACATAATAACAAAAACAATGACTTCGACAAAAGCAACAATGGCAGTATTATTCAAACACAGCTATGCATTTCATAGTGAAAAAAAAGAAAGAAAACATACTAAAACAACTGTCTGGCCTTTTGTCATATTGACACTGGTAAAATGAAATGGCTGTTCTTGCTCATATCTGTGGTTTGGCCCGGGTCCCGCGCAGACAGTCCACCGCACCCTGTTGGGCCGTATCCAGGGAGACGGTGAGGCCGAGCGTGCAGGACAGGAAATGGTTGGAGCAGGAGTGTGTTCATTCCGGCTCCACACCCTCCCTGACTGCAGACGACTGCACGGTGCGCACAATAGACGCAGACGCTGATGACCACACACCCAACTCCTGCTATTACTCACTCCAGCCGCACTGACACAAATGAGACGTGACAATCTACTGAATCTCAACTGCAATAGCTGAGAAAAAGTCCAATTAGAAAGAAGAGGAGAAATCCTACATGTATATAGATAACGTACATTTGAGCCTATCATATGGATTTAGAAGACTCAAAATATACATTTTCAATGACAGCCACTATAGTCGCCATCTCCTAAAAATCTTGAATGAACCCCAACTTTTGACGTCATCATTTACAATTCATTTTACTGTGTAATATGACATGCAGTATGAGTAAAGCTCACTGTAATTTTTGTAAAAGTTGTAAAATTAAACAAAGATTATTGGAGTATATTTTACAAGAAAATACCGTTTCAGTTTTTCTACTTTATAATGTCACATGTAACACAATTTGTGTTAATTGATTAATTAAATTATTATATATTATTATTATTATTATTATTTATAACATTATATATCATTATTTATTATTATAATTATTTATTTATTTATTTTTGCACTGCAGGATATACAGGATAATCATTGAGGGAAATAAATACTTTTTATCCATTTGAAGTTGACTAACTGGGAAAAAAATATGTATGTATTTATGTATTTATTTATTTATAAATACATTTGATTTATTTAGTTAGTTATATCAAATTATATTAACGTTTGTTATGATAATGCTTTTGAAACGGTTGTATTCTTCCTCCAACGTAGACACACATTGTAGCAAAATATGAAATATAACATTTAGAACCATTATCATCTTATTTTTTGTTGACTGGGCATGTGAATCAACTTTTGAGTGCATGATTAATTAACAGGTCTTTGTAACTGTATTTTATAAACAAACAAACACACAATAAATTCATAAATAACATATTTAAGGGGGAAAGTAAATAAATAAGGAAAATCAATCATGCATGCATATGCATGATTACAGATGTGGTGCATGTCACATCTCACATAAAAAAAAAAGAAGGAACTCCCAAACTATTGGCTTTAAAATAAATAACAACAATGCGCCAAACACATAGTACAAATATAAACTTCGAACACATTTAAATACTTAGAAGAGTTGTGTTGATGTTACTAGATCATTTTCCCTCCTGACTGAGTCTCTGAATCTCAAAATGTGCTCTCACGCAAACTCACGCTCATAGAAATGCATTTATTCTTAATGTCAACAAACAACATAGAGGAAGGGCTTGTGGTGCTTTTCACATTGATTTGCACATTTGGGAATCATGTTAATCACGTTTTTTAAGCTCCCACTTTCCAATGCCTTGTTATTCTGTGTTCTTTTGCTCTCTCGAATTTCATTGGCTTTTGCTAATCGCCAGTCCTCCAAACACTGTCCATTCTTTTTCAAAAAAGAGAACCGGAATCGTCAAGCGGAACAGGAACTAGAATTATAGTTAAATTCCTTACAATTACCACTGCTAGTTCTATGTGACATGAGGGTGAGAAACTAATGTCATAATTTTAACTTGGGTGAACGACTCCTTTAAAGGTCCTCAGGCATATCAACAATTACAAGTGCTTTATCATCATTTTTCAGACCTCTGAGTCATCAGATGTAAGATCAGCACTTCTATCTTGCCTCCATCCTGGTGGTCTGGGCGGTTTACACCGAGCGGCTCCAGTCAGTCAGTCTGTCTCCTGAGAATGACTGTAATCCACTCCAAACACAAATAAACCTGGATACCAAAAGCAGGCTTGTGCACCTAAAACCAATATTGCCATGCGATTTGCAGCGCTCGGCTTTGACTCCTCTTGAGTTGCGCACAATGCAGGTTAGATTGAATTTGTTTACGCACCATTTCCATTCAAAGGGCCCAGAGAGAGGAGGTGTGAGAAGGGTCAGCCGGGATTGAGGATCAGCCTCCATTTGCTGATTAAGACGCCATGACTGAGATAGAGTTTCTAAACGAATGTCTCGCCATGGGAGACGAGACACAATAGAGGAAGAAGTGTAGCGCACAAGGCTAACATCTTTAGCTTAACGGCTAAACGCCTATCAGTCTCTTTCAGAGCAAAAATATATATGTATATTTTTTT
>NW_015505277.1:2381272-2384872 GCF_001515645.1 Sinocyclocheilus grahami | reverse complement strand
GGGTTAAAGTCCCAGGAAACACACATACTTGTAAAAAAAAAAAAGTAAAGCCTGAATGCACTGTAAGTTTATTATTTTGAATAAACTTTTATAATTTTTTAAGTTTAAATTAAATTATTATTAATTAAATTATTATTAATTATTATAAAACTGGTTAACAGTTCTGCCACAGTTTCCAGGATTATGGCATGTAGCACTGGAGAAATAATAACAAAAACAATGACTTCGACAAAAGCAATAATGGCAGTGTTATTCAAACACAGCTATGAATTTTTCATAGTGAACAAAGAGAGAGAAAACATACAAAAACAACTGTCTGGCCTTTTGTCACATTGACAAGATGGTAAAATTAATTCTCTGTTCTTGCTCCTATCTGTGGTTTGGCCAGGGTCCAGGATTCTCCCAGTGGTCCCACGCAGACAGTCCACCGCACCCTGTTGGGCCGTATCCAGGGAGACGGTGAGGCCGAGCGTGCAGGACAGGAAATGGTTGGAGCAGGAGTGTGTTCATTCCGGCTCCACACCCTCCCTGACTGCAGACGACTGCACGGTGCGCACAATAGACGCAGACGCTGATGACCACACACCCAACTCCTGCTATTACTCACTCCAGCCGCACTGACACAAATGAGACGTGACAATCTACTGAATCTCAACTGCAATAGCTGAGAAAAAGTCCAATTAGAAAGAAGAGGAGAAATCCTACATGTATATAGATAACGTACATTTGAGCCTATCATATGGATTTAGAAGACTCAAAATATACATTTTCAATGACAGCCACTATAGTCGCCATCTCCTAAAAATCTTGAATGAACCCCAACTTTTGACGTCATCATTTACAATTCATTTTACTGTGTAATATGACATGCAGTATGAGTAAAGCTCACTGTAATTTTTGTAAAAGTTGTAAAATTAAACAAAGATTATTGGAGTATATTTTACAAGAAAATACCGTTTCAGTTTTTCTACTTTATAATGTCACATGTAACACAATTTGTGTTAATTGATTAATTAAATTATTATATATTATTATTATTATTATTATTTATAACATTATATATCATTATTTATTATTATAATTATTTATTTATTTATTTTTGCACTGCAGGATATACAGGATAATCATTGAGGGAAATAAATACTTTTTATCCATTTGAAGTTGACTAACTGGGAAAAAAATATGTATGTATTTATGTATTTATTTATTTATAAATACATTTGATTTATTTAGTTAGTTATATCAAATTATATTAACGTTTGTTATGATAATGCTTTTGAAACGGTTGTATTCTTCCTCCAACGTAGACACACATTGTAGCAAAATATGAAATATAACATTTAGAACCATTATCATCTTATTTTTTGTTGACTGGGCATGTGAATCAACTTTTGAGTGCATGATTAATTAACAGGTCTTTGTAACTGTATTTTATAAACAAACAAACACACAATAAATTCATAAATAACATATTTAAGGGGGAAAGTAAATAAATAAGGAAAATCAATCATGCATGCATATGCATGATTACAGATGTGGTGCATGTCACATCTCACATAAAAAAAAAAGAAGGAACTCCCAAACTATTGGCTTTAAAATAAATAACAACAATGCGCCAAACACATAGTACAAATATAAACTTCGAACACATTTAAATACTTAGAAGAGTTGTGTTGATGTTACTAGATCATTTTCCCTCCTGACTGAGTCTCTGAATCTCAAAATGTGCTCTCACGCAAACTCACGCTCATAGAAATGCATTTATTCTTAATGTCAACAAACAACATAGAGGAAGGGCTTGTGGTGCTTTTCACATTGATTTGCACATTTGGGAATCATGTTAATCACGTTTTTTAAGCTCCCACTTTCCAATGCCTTGTTATTCTGTGTTCTTTTGCTCTCTCGAATTTCATTGGCTTTTACTAATCGCCAGTCCTCCAAACACTGTCCATTCTTTTTCAAAAAAGAGAACCGGAATCGTCAAGCGGAACAGGAACTAGAATTATAGTTAAATTCCTTACAATTACCACTGCTAGTTCTATGTGACATGAGGGTGAGAAACTAATGTCATAATTTTAACTTTAAAGGTCCTCAGGCATATCAACAATTACAAGTGCTTTATCATCATTTTTCAGACCTCTGAGTCATCAGATGTAAGATCAGCACTTCTATCTTGCCTCCATCCTGGTGGTCTGGGCGGTTTACACCGAGCGGCTCCAGTCAGTCAGTCTGTCTCCTGAGAATGACTGTAATCCACTCCAAACACAAATAAACCTGGATACCAAAAGCAGGCTTGTGCACCTAAAACCAATATTGCCATGCGATTTGCAGCGCTCGGCTTTGACTCCTCTTGAGTTGCGCACAATGCAGGTTAGATTGAATTTGTTTACGCACCATTTCCATTCAAAGGGCCCAGAGAGAGGAGGTGTGAGAAGGGTCAGCCGGGATTGAGGATCAGCCTCCATTTGCTGATTAAGACGCCATGACTGAGATAGAGTTTCTAAACGAATGTCTCGCCATGGGAGACGAGACACAATAGAGGAAGAAGTGTAGCGCACAAGGCTAACATCTTTAGCTTAACGGCTAAACGCCTATCAGTCTCTTTCAGAGCAAAAATATATATGTATATTTTTTTTGGGGGGGTGATTAAAGGGATAAGATGTGATTTGTAGTGAGTTTAACTATCTGTCCAATAGCTAGGTGCTAAACATTTTTTCAGTTAAGTTTTCTGTCATGACGAATGTCAAATACTACACAACGGTGATCAGAACCGTTACAAAAGCTGTCACTGGGAAAGTACCTTTTCAAAAGGTACTAACATGTACCTTTGAGGTACTAATATACCCCCTTTAGGGTTAAATAAGGTACAAAAGTGGACTTTTTGAAAAGGTACCACCCCAGTGACAACTTTTATACCCTTTTTTTTCTTTCTTAGAGTGTTTGTATAATGTACCAGTTATGCTGCATTCACATGCTATCAGAATTATCATAAATACACGTTTCTAGTTGGGAAGTGGGAATGAATGGCCTCTCAAGTTGTGTTTACGATTTTGAAACTCGGGGCGTTTATGCGACAACTAAATCTGAAATTCTTTGATGCATTTTGGCCATTCATTTACTATACAAGAGAACAGCATGTTGGACACTGAAAACGCAAACTTTTGAAAATGTTTTTTTTTTTAAACAGCATACTGCTATTGCCTCTGTGTAAACTATGCAAATTTGCGAAAACTGGGACATCATGCACATGCATATTATGTGTTCATTCTATAGACATGCACGAGTTTCTTTACAAAGTGACATCGCCAACTACTGGCCTGGCATTCATAGTACAGCGTTTCTTAGTAGGTCTTGTGGATCCGTGTGACTCGTGGGTCATTTTGACAGTGCTGTCATATCTATGTGAAACTTTTCAAAAACGTGAAGTACATTGAAGTACATACCAGAGTTTCCAATTTGGGTAGGCCATAAGCTTTAAACATGGCGGAGTGGAGAAACATAGCTTTAGTACTGTAAAGTTGTATTTGTTTTTTTTGTTTTTTTTCCACAGCATCTATATTGCTTTCTCTTGCAGTTACAGTCATATATATATATATATAT
>NW_015505277.1:2365577-2381051 GCF_001515645.1 Sinocyclocheilus grahami | reverse complement strand
TATACATATATATATATATATATATATATATATATATATATAATGATTTGACGAATACTGTATGTATTGAACGCATCAATTTGGAATTGTCAGCAAACTGAGCAGCTAGATAGCATTTGTGAATGTTTGCTTAATGATTCCTGTTTTTATTTGATTTTATTTATTTGATTTTTTCTCTGACAGCAAAGTACTTGAATGCGCCCAACTCTAATTAGAACTTCAGAAGAGGGAAACAGGAAATGTGTCTTTTTCAGGAATTTTCTTTAATACTTTCTATATTAAGGAATTCTTCATTCTGATTCATCATTATTTTTATTCAATGGCCACATAACTGTTTAATTTGCAACTGATTTCTAAAATCAACTGTGTAATTGGCAACTGATATTGTTTCATATCTCTCATAACTACGTTTCATGTCTCTCATATCTCTTTATTCTAACATTATAAAATGATTTTATTACTTTGTGCATTTCTTTATTAATTGTATCACTTATTTGTGGTTTATTATGTGATAATCATCTGCAGACTCACCATTATCGATTATATACACTTCAGAAGTTGGGGGTCAGTAAGATTTTTTTTTTGAAATTAATACTCTCCAGCAAGAATGTATTAAATTGATGAAAAGTCCATGTAAATACGTATACATTCTTCCAACACATCAGTTCTTCTAAATGTTCTATTCATGAAAAAACAAAACACAATTTGAACAAAAATTTGAAGCAGCACAACTGTTTTCAGCACTAATATGATAATAAAAATATTTCTTTAGCAGCAAATCAGCATATTAGAATGAGCATGTGACGCAGAAGACTGGAGTGATGATCGTAAAAAATGCAGCTTTGCTTCACAGGAATAAATTACATTATAAATATATTAAGAAAGAAAACAGCTATTACTGTTTTACTGTATTTCTGATCAAATAAAGGCATCCTTGTCAAGCAGAAGAGACTTCAAACTTCTGAACAGTAGTGTACAGTGTGCATTTGTTGTTTAGCAGGTATTTGGTTAGATCCTGACATGAATTGATAGATACAGTGGGGCAAATAAGTATTTGATACACTGCCAATTTTTCAAGTTTTCCCACTTACAAAGAATCTGTAATTTTCATTGTAGGTACACCTCAACTGTGAGAGACAGAATCAAAAAAAAAAAAATCCAGAAAATCACATTGTATGATTTTTAAAGAATTAATTTCCATTTTATTGCATGAAATAAGTATTTGATCACCTACCAACCAGCAAGAATTCTAGCTCTCACAGACCTGTTAGTTTGTCTTTAAGAACTTTCCCCCAACATGCTAATTGGTGTCCTTCTGTCTTCCTTCCACCATACGGCCACCAAACGGCACATTCCACCTGTCAATCATCTGCAGCGGTCACAGAGTGGCCTATAGGCTGAATGCAAAAGGGTGGCAGCTTAAACAGCACTGACTGTGAGCAGTTTTCCTGGCCTCTCACCCTTTGACTTTACTTCTTCTCTACTCATTCTGATTCTCCAAGCCAACCGATGTGCTCAGAGAGACATGAGCTGAGGCAACAGCTAGGAAATCAGAATATGAGTATGTGAAAATGCTTTACAAGAAAGCATAAAATAGGCTTTCACAGGTACTTGTACTGGAGGGGTTCATGTCTATTTATCTAGATCTGTCTTTTTAAGACCATTGGGATTTTTTTTTTCTAGACCATTGTGTAATTTCAATGACAATTGAACCTCCCCCATGCACACACAATCCTTATAATGTGTTCAGGTTTTAAAGTTTTTTTTCTTTTCCTTTCTTTTTTCTTCATATTTCTTCAAATGTATGTTTTTCTTATTTTTCAGTATTTTTGTAATATAATAATATGCTATAATAATGTTCATGTCAATTAAGCATGCTCATATCTATCCATCCATTCATCCATCCAAAAAAATTATTCTATTTTTTAAATCTATCTATACAATAATTTATTTCATTAATAACCATTACTGTACTATATATGATATAGTTATAGCATAATATCCATTCACTCACTCACTCACTCACTCATTAATTCATGCATTCATTCATAAAAAAAAAAAAAATTGTAACAGTAATGAGAGTAATGTAATAACAGTAATGTTTTCCCTCCATTCTGAGGTGAAATGTGACCTAGACATGTTCTTAACAGGTTTTTTGATTATGTCATTTATATATTAATATTTGGCCCCATATATTTGGGCAGAGCCATTAGTCATGCATGCTCTTTGCTTTGTTCATTTCTGTTAAGAGAGTGTCAGAACTCAATGATACTACAGTAGTGGGTTGTGAGAGAGAGAGCGAGCGAGGGAAGTGAGCGAGTGAGCAAGGGAACACGTGGATAGAGTACAAAACGTTTAGCTGTGTAAGTTTTTTGCTCAGGCGGGGCAGGAGATGCCTCAGATGTCTGGGGCTGGGGGCTTCACGCTGTGCAGGAGGCCTTCGGAACTTGTCATCACATCAGGAGGTGTCTGTAGGAGGGCAGTCATACCCTTCACACACACACACACTCTCTCTCTCTCTCTCTCTCTCTCTCTACCCGTTCACTACTGCTGCCTTCACTGGCAGATCACAGCTGAGGTAAGTTAACATGTGCGCGCACACACACACACACACACACACGCACAAAACCCTAGAAATGAAAAATCTGAAACAAGATCTCTTTAATATCAACTGTGTCTTAGACAGCAATGAGTTTCTTATGTTTCTCCTACTAAACAGACGCCAATAATCTCACATGTGTCTCCTGTGGAGATCTCAAATATGTCTCAAACTGTGCTCAGACTGCCAAGGTATGCAAACAATATGAATTAAAACATTACATTGTCAAAATACTGAATCTGGGGGCATAGTTCCTCTTCATGTGGCTGTAACAGAACTCTCTCATATATTGCCACCAAACAGAGAAGCACAAGGCCTTCACCTGCTGTGGAGTGAGGGCACTTGATTGATTAGACTGGAAGATGAGTCCCAGAGAGATGACCTCAGAGGAAGTGACCCGTAATTAAGCCGTTTGTCACTCATTAGCCCGGCTCTAACTGGAGCAAATTCCTACATGTCCCCGAGTGAACCCTAAACAAAGCGACTCCAGCTGCAGGGCCACTTTTAGCATGGAGCACTTCAGAAAATCATATCCAGAAGTGTTATTCCAAGAGCTCATGTTCATTCATTAGAAGAGATCTTCATCAAGTCAATTGGATACTTATGTAGTTGTACCTAAATTTGTTCTTACAGGTCCTCTAAAGGAACACCTTTTATCTGTGTAATAATGTGCATCAACTCTGTCTCAACATGTATTTTTTTTAATTATTTTTTATTATTATTATTCATTTAACTAAAGTGATCTACAGGAAACACATAACATCAGAAATAATAATTATATATATATATATATATATATATATATTTATAAAATGAGACATAAAATTTGACAAATAAAATGCATCCAAATGAGACATGAAATAAGACAAAATGAGAAATAAAATATATAAAAATTAGACATAAAATGACACAACATGACAAATAAAACACATAGAAATGACATAAAATGAGACAAAATTGGTCATGAAAAACATAAAAAAATGAGACATAAAATATCTAAAAACGACATAAAATGAGACAAAATTTAGAAATTAGAAATTATGTGCATTGAAAATGAGACATAAAATGGGACAAAACGAAATTAAATACATAAAATGAGACATAAAAATCTAAGAATGAGATAAAATGATAAACACATGAAAATAACCAAATGAGACAAAATTGGTAATGAAAAAGCATAAAAATAAGACATAAAATATCTAAAAAATTACACATAAAATAAAACAAAATGAGAAATTAATACATAAAAATTACACAAAATATCTACATATATACATAATGAGAAAAAATGAGAAATAAAATATGTCCAAATGTGCCATGAAATAAGACAAAATGAGAAATACAATATCTAAAAGATAAGACTTGAAATGAGACAAAACGTTGACCACATTAGAAATTAAGTACATTAAAAATTAGACAAAAAGACAAATAAAACACATATAAATGACATAAAATGAAAAAAAAAATCTAACAATGAGACAAATTGGGACAAAAGGAGAAATTAAATACATAAAATGAGACGTAAAATATCCAAAAATGAGATATAAAATGACAAATGCATAAAAATGACGAAATTAGAAATGAAAATAGAACTAAAATATATAAAGATGTAAAAAGCAAAAGAGAAAAAAATAGACAAAAGAGAAATATAAAACATCTAATGAGACATACATCAATAATATAGAGCTATTAAATTAATGAGGATGCATAGCTCAGATTTGTTTTTTTACAACCAAAAGACTTTTAGTAAAAGTCTCATTTTCCTCTCTGTTTAATCTCATCTAACCAACCCCACACAAGTGTTTAAAGATAATCTGATTATTCCTTAGTCAGCCAGTGGTTATTATTGGTCTCATAAGTCATGAATGACTGGTATATGTGTTTGCGTGTGTTGAATAGGGTGTGTTGTGTGTGTGTGTGTGTGTGTGTGTGTGTGTGTGAAGCTCCCTGAGGTCAGAGGGTGGGACAGGCTCTGGCTGATTGATAGCCACATGGCCTGGTGTGGAAGGTCACAAGGGTGACACAGGCTTGACTGGGAAAATTTATACTGCCATAGTCTCGAGGTCAGGGTTTAAACATTGTTGTGCACTCTGGGTAATTTCCATAGCGTTGTAAGAAAGGAAAGGCCTCGTCTGAGTGAGCGTGTGTATGTCTCCACAAAACCTGCTTTAGGGTCTTGTGAAAAATGTACCGGGCTGGAAATAGAAGCGTCATTTGTTTTGATATTTGCTTTTATGGTGTTTCATTTGACATACTAATTGCCACATGGTGGAACAAAATATCATGAGGCTCCAGGACTGAACGTGCTATTGAACCAAAACAAGCTATGTTTAGAAACTCAGGCAAACATCCTGGGTCTTCACATATGAAAACGAAAAAAAAAGAAACAGAAAGAAAATACTCCAGAATTCAAGCTGATGTGAAAATGACATGATTTAAAAAACAAAAAAAAAACAAACTGCAAAATAATGTAAGGGATATACTTCACCACAATATCAAGAGACAAACTAATTTACATTTACATTATATTTACATTTAGTCATTTAGCAGACACTTTTATCCAAAGCGACTTACAAATGAGGAATTTAAAGCACTTCACCATTTCTTATTATTGCAATGTGAATAAAATACTTAAAATAATACACTGAATATGTTGTTTTAAACATATTTTATAATATTTACAATATTTGCACCTTTAAATTGATTCCCAGAGACATTTTTAATATTTTTATTTTATTTTATTTCATTTTATTAATTCCTCATCTTGTCAAATTCTTAAATGTAAAGGGGTCATATGATGCTTTTTTAAAGATCATTATTTTGTGTATTTGGTGTAACAGAATATGTTGACATGCTTTAATGCTCAAAAAACACATTATTTTTCAAAAACTGTACATTATTGTAGGTCCTCTATGCCCCGCCTCTCTCAAACGCTTTGTTTTCTACAAAGTCCCTCCTTCTGACAAGCGCAGTCTGCTCTGATTGGCCAGCTGACCCAGTGCATTGTGATTGGCCGAACACCGCAAGCACTCGTCGGAAATGTAACGCCCCTTACCATAATCGCGAGCGTCATCTTTCAAAATAAATGTAAAGACAGAGCCCGAAAGGGGAACAGAGTCGCGTGACAGACACAGTGATGAAGCTGGTATGTGTTTGCAGTACACAAGCCACGGTTAAGACAGCTGACTCCACTGTGATGTGACCCTGTCTCTCTCTCTCTCTCACACACACACGTGTGCACACACACACACACACACACACACACACACACACACACACGATGCGCAAAACTCGGCATTTGAACAGTCAATAGCAAATACTTTTAAACTAATAACAAAACAGTAGCCGATTCAGAAGCGTTAGATTGTCATAGCAAAATCAGAATTACCTCCTCTCCTAGGTTCCCGAAACAGTCGTCCATAAAATGCATTGCTGTTCTGTTGTAAGTGATCTTAAAGATTCCTAAATGCATCTACTTCTGGAAGGCCAAATAAAGTGCTTTTGCTTTCGCCTAGAAACACACAGCGTCTCCCTGACATGGCTGCTTCAACACTAACTGCGGTTACTGAAACCACGCCTTCTTTCTTTGCGTGAACATTTGGGCGGCATTATGCAAATATTTCCACATAGTGAGGTAGATATGTGGGGGCGTGTTAGAACGAGCCGTTTTAGGGGGGGCGTGGCAGAGTCTTAACTTTGATAAAGAATATCTCTTTGGTTTTGAGACTTTAGTCTTTGCAACTTCAGGGATCTTATCTGTGCACAATCAGCTTGTAACACTCCAAAGAGAAAGGAAAACTTGAAATCGCATCATATGACCCCTTTAATATATTTGGTTATAATAATAAAACACTTTAGGTGAAATGCAATTGTGCAAATATAGCGCTTCAAATGAACCCTTTAAATATTATATTGTAAATATGCAAATATGAAAAGATGGAAAAATTTAATGATACTTTTACATATGAAACTAAAACTATTAGTAGGTGGCAGAACATTACTGTCTTAATGAGTGAGTCATTGAGCCTTAATTTAAATGATTCATTCATAATGGCTGCTTCATTCAGGAATAAAGAAGGTGACTTTATGAATAGGTCATTGAATCATTCACTCAACTGATTTGTTAAAAAATGCATTTAGCATTGAAGCAACAGTGGCTAAATAATGCAAAAACAGTATTGCTTCTAAAACTTAAGTCACTTAATATTAACTTCAGTCAGACTTTATTTTAAGGTCCAGTTCTCTCTATTAACAAACCATTAACTACGAATTTTGCCTCAAAAAAGGATTAGAGATATAGAATACTGTCATGCAGAATATGTGCTTTATAAGTACTAGTAAACAGCCAATATGTTAATAATAGGCATGCTAATAAGCAACTAATTAAAAGTGAGAGTTGGTCCCTATACTAAAGTGTTACCTTAACTTCTTGTGTACTGAAATGTTATACATCAATATCACATTTGCAACTGTGCAAATATGATATTCAGGAAAAACTTTATTCAGATCTTGCTTGTGTGATATTGCAAGAATTCATTTCCCCCATATTTTGAATTTGTATATTAATTTTGGTAGATTTTTTGCTTAGCTGTTTTCTAAACAGTAACAAACTATTTTTTTGAAGTGATAAGCTCAAACATAGCACTATATCTGTGTATCACACTAATCACAATTATCATTGTATAAGCAATTATCAAACATACTCTTTCCCTCAAATGTAGCATTGGTAAGTAGCTTGTAGCTTGGGAAGGATCAGAAGTAATGAGAATTAGATTTTTTATATAGTACAGTAATGAGAATTTGGGTGGAAATGTAAAATATTTCTCATCAAAACAATGACAATGTAAAAAAAACGTAATGGCCATAAAATACTTTTTCTTTCTGTAGTATATAAGTATAGTATATAATTTGTTTCCATTGATTTTGGGGGCAATATATATATGCTGCTGAATGGCTGTTGCTGTTGGTTATTGCTGTAGTTGTAGATCATTGCTGCTGCTGCAAGCAAGTACAGGAACTTGCTACTGCCAATGCATACGGTGATACGGTGTGTTGAGTATTTAAGACATACTGCTGCTGCACAAATCGCATATAAAATAATCACCCAACTAAGCTGGAAGAAGAAAACAAAACAATTAAATATGTATGCTGCTGCTGTTGAGTATTTAAGACATACTGCTGCTGCACAAATCGCATATAAAATAATCACCCAACTAAGCTGGAAGAAGAAAACAAAACAATTAAATATGTATGCTGCTGCTATACAATCATATGCTTAAAATCATCCCTATAAGGCAGAAGGAATAAAAAGATAACCCCCCCCCAGAACAAGCAGATCTATTGCCAAGACATATGTACTGCTGCTGCTCTGGAGAGCCGTGAGACTGTGTGTGTGCTATCTATGTGAGCCTGGGCTGGCTTTGCCGAATGGCTTAACGCTAGTGAACTATTGCTGTGTGTACCTGATCGGTTGACCAGATAGCTTAAACTAGTGACCTGAGTTAAATGTGTTTCTGGGCTAAAGGAGCCCAGATAAATTAACTAGTGGCTTAACAATGTGAACCTGGGTGCTGTACCCTTAGGTTTATTTAACTAATGACCAAAATAACTATGAGTATCTGAGCCAATAGCTCAAACTTACCTAGGTAGAATCACGCACTATGCGTGTCATTAACAAACAGGAATCACACTCTAGGCTGATAGATGGCTGCCTGAGCAAATAGTTTTCAATTTGTCATTCAAGAGTTGTATTTCTTTTTCTTTTTTTCATTAACGTTCATTAACGTTACTGCAATGTAAATGCTTACCTTTAAATCATTAATAAGCTAACAAAATATTTGGCAAAATAATTAATCACTGTACACCCTGTAGTTGTGGTGTCATATGCCCAGGACTAATTCTGCCTCAAAAGCAGCTGCTCATTTATTTTGATAATTTAAAATATTTATATTGCATATTAAGAACAATAATGTTTGCATTGTATGAACACATTGCTAAATGCATGGCTCATTCCAAGATGGTCTTGGGCAGGACACTACAGTGCCTTTATTTAAATGCAGTTGTCTGCTTTTATATTAATTGTCCAAATTAAAATTCGCAACATAGAAATGCTGTGCATACTGCTGCTGAGAAACATCTCAATGAATGAATGCCTATGCAAGCTGCTGCTACTGCACAAGAGACTGAACTGCTGAGAGCTCCATTAATTAGGTATATAAGTAGCTAGGAGAATGCCTATTTTAGATGCTAGGAGAATAAAACGGTGTCTACACCAGACGCGAGTGGCACATCATGGCAAATTCAATAGACCCGTTACGATAGGTAAAGCTGTCCACAATGTATGCAGTGCGACACGGCCAATGCAACAAAACCTCTGTTACTGCTGCTATTGATCATATTCACTAACATTTCAATACGGAGTTGAAGTACATGCTGTTGCTGTTAATGATATTCACAATGTTGTAGTAGGAATTTACTGTGCGAGCTGTTGCGGTTGTAATATTTAATCAGAATTTGCGAAGCATAATCTACTGCTGCTGCACGAAACCTGCTGTAAGCCCTGTTGAATAAGCAAAGTAATAAATGCATATTGCACTTTAAAGAGTTAATTTACCCTCCATGAGTTATCACAAAAATTTCATGCAACTAAAGCACTTTCTGCTGCCGCTGCTATATTAGCAACAATGATATGACTTGCTATGCGTGCTGCTGCTAATATTATTTCTAACCTTGCATCTGAATTTGCTATGCATGCCATAAAATTAGCTAACATTGTGATCTGAATAGCTATGCATACTTCTGCACAAAAATACTTAGAATTGCTACTGCCCCTTTTTAAATAACCAAACACAACCAATTAATGTTTATTTCGCTATGAAGAGTTCTATAAACCCTTTTGAATTGAATAGTAAAGCTATAAAATGCCTATTTCACCTACAAGTTCACTACCATCCACGTGTTATCTTAGCACTGAAATGTCATGCAACTAAATGTACTTTGTGCTGCAGCGGCTAAATTAGCAACAATGACCATTGGATTGCCATGCAGACTGCTGCTAATATTTCTAACATTGAGTCTGAATTTTGCTATGCATGCTGCTGCTATTAAAATTCACTAAACTAGCGATCTGAATAGCTATGCATAGTACTGCTGCTGCAGCTGCACAAAAGTACTTAGAATTGCTATAAGTGTCTTTATTAACAAACAACGCAATCAAATAATGCCTATTTCGCTTTGAAGAGTTCACAAAATCTACTGTAAACCCTGTTAAATAAGCAAAGGAATAAAATGCCTATTTCACTTTAAAGAGTTACTTACCCCATGCGTTATCACAGAAATTTCAAGCAACTAAAGTACTTTCTGCAGCCGCTGCTATATTAGCAACAATAATTTGACTTCCTGCTGCTAATATTATTTCTAACATTGCATATGAATTTGCTATGCATGGTGCTGCAATTAAATTCAACACATGCGATCTGAATAACTATGTATACCTGCTGCTAATGCTGCACAAAGGTACTTAGAATTGCTATAAGCCCCTTTTAAATAAACGAAACGCATTCATTTTTAGTCACTGAAACTTCAGCAATTGTAAGTCGCTTTGGATAAAAGCATCTGCAAAATAAAACAATGTAAATGTAAACTACGGTCTACCTACTGCTGCCGCAACTAAACGCATAATTTGATTTGCTATGCATACTACTATTAATAATTAGCTAATAATGTATTCTGAAATTCTATGGATACTGCTGCTACACTCAATTAAAGTACTAGAATTGCTGTAGCCCATCCATGCATTATCACTGAAATGCCATGCAACTAAAGTACTTTCTGCTGCCCCTGCTCTATTAGTAATAATAATGGGTTGCTATGCAGACTGCTGCTAATATTATTTCTAACATTGCCTCTGAATTTGCTATGCCATTCTGCTGCTATTAAATTTGCTAAAAATTGTGATCTGAATAGCTATGCATACTGCTGCTTCAGCTGCACAAAAGTACTTAGAATTACTATAAGCGTCTTTATTAAACAATGAAACGCAAACAAATAATGCCTATTTCGCTTAGAAGAGTTCACAAAATCTCTGTACTCCCTGGTAAACAAACAAATTAATAAAAGCCTATTTCAATTTTAAAGAGTTACTTACCCCATGCGTTATCACTGAAATTTCATGCAACCAGATACTTTCTGCTGCCGCTGCTATAAACAACAGTAATAATTTGACTTGATTTGCTATGCATACTACTATTAACAGTTAGCTAATAATGTATTCTGAAATTCTATGGATACTGCTGCTACACTCAATTAAAGTACTAGAATTGCTGTAGCCCATCCATGCATTATCACTGAAATGCCATGCAACTAAAGTACTTTCTACTGCCCCTGCTCTATTAGTAATAATAATGGGTTGCTATGCAGACTGCTGCTAATATTATTTCTAACATTGCCTCTGAATTTGCTATGCCATTCTGCTGCTATTAAATTTGCTAAAAATTGTGATCTGAATAGCTATGCATACTGCTGCTTCAGCTGCACAAAAGTACTTAGAATTACTATAAGCGTCTTTATTAAACAATGAAACGCAAACAAATAATGCCTATTTCGCTTAGAAGAGTTCACAAAATCTCTGTACTCCCTGGTAAACAAACAAATTAATAAAAGCCTATTATTATTTCTAACATTGCATATGAATTTGCTATGCATGGTGCTGCAATTAAATTCAACACATGCGATCTGAATAACTATGTATACCTGCTGCTAATGCTGCACAAAGGTACTTAGAATTGCTATAAGCCCCTTTTAAATAAACGAAACGCATTCATTTTTAGTCACTGAAACTTCAGCAATTGTAAGTCGCTTTGGATAAAAGCATCTGCAAAATAAAACAATGTAAATGTAAACTACGGTCTACCTACTGCTGCCGCAACTAAACGCATAATTTGATTTGCTATGCATACTACTATTAATAATTAGCTAATAATGTATTCTGAAATTCTATGGATACTGCTGCTACACTCAATTAAAGTACTAGAATTGCTGTAGCCCATCCATGCATTATCACTGAAATGCCATGCAACTAAAGTACTTTCTGCTGCCCCTGCTCTATTAGTAATAATAATGGGTTGCTATGCAGACTGCTGCTAATATTATTTCTAACATTGCCTCTGAATTTGCTATGCCATTCTGCTGCTATTAAATTTGCTAAAAATTGTGATCTGAATAGCTATGCATACTGCTGCTTCAGCTGCACAAAAGTACTTAGAATTACTATAAGCGTCTTTATTAAACAATGAAACGCAAACAAATAATGCCTATTTCGCTTAGAAGAGTTCACAAAATCTCTGTACTCCCTGGTAAACAAACAAATTAATAAAAGCCTATTTCAATTTTAAAGAGTTACTTACCCCATGCGTTATCACTGAAATTTCATGCAACCAGATACTTTCTGCTGCCGCTGCTATAAACAACAGTAATAATTTGACTTGATTTGCTATGCATACTACTATTAACAGTTCGCGAATAACGAGATCTGGACTCTATGATACTGCTGCTACACTCCATGAAAGTACTATAATTGCTGTAATCCCAGCTGAATACACAAATAGTAAATTCCAGTTTAAGGGTGTCCTACTATTAGCTGCATTGTACATGGACTACTGATTGGAAATTATTTATTAGTAGTATCTTTATATTTTAAACAGCTATGCATACTACTATTAACAGTTTGCGAATAACGAGATCTGGACTCTATGATACTGCTGCGACACTCCATGAAAGTACTATAATTGCTGTAATCCCAGCTGAATACACAAATAGTAAATTCCAGTTTAAGGGTGTCCTACTATTAGCTGCATTGTACATGGACTACTGATTGGAAATTATTTATTAGTAGTATCTTTATATTTTAAACAAATTCATGAATAATTATCTTTAAACTTTCACTAAACTTGACTTTCATAATAAACTCTTCGCTATCTTTGAACCAAGGTAACTAGTGAAATAGAGATGTGGCCCCTTTAAGAATGAGCGCTCCCTCTTCTGAGTGAATTGCAATGCGGCACGAGAACACGTATGTTGCTCATTAAGTTGTTATGGTTAAATAGGTAAGGCTGTTGATAGTATGACATTTATGAAAAACAGTTATACGGGTTCACCTTGACAGGTTCATCAAGCAATCCGTTGGCGGTCAATGTAGAAATGAACGCCCACAGAAGATATTAAAAGCGTTGGAGATTTCGGGCAAATAAGGTAATCCTCAATTCACTTTACGGTTCTAAAATCTGCGACGCTTGACATTGTATTCTTACATACATGAGCTAGGAAAAGTGCTTGCTGCTGCTGCTAATGCTACTGCTGTTAAATGAACAAGACATGCTTAGTAATTACTCCTGTCGCGAATAACCTGCACGTAGTTTTACAACTTGTATGTTTTCTAGTTTAAAAATGTAAATCTGACGAATGCAATAATCCACTGAATCAGAGTGAAGACCGTTTATTTATCTTAGCTGTTGAGTTTCAGAGAAACTCTGAACGCACGCTGCAGGAATCTCTAGTGAATGCTAGCCAGCCATATAAATGCAAGTTCTTGGTCACATTCACCCAACAGCACTGATGGAAGGAGACAGAATGAAGAGGCAGACAGCAAATCAAGTTCACCGTGGCAAGAGGAGCGATTGCCTCCTTCACTCTCTCTCCCCTGACCTCCAGTTTCTCCTCTGTCCAGATCTCCGTTCTTTCATCCTTGTATCCCGGCTCAGTGTCTCCCTGATCCCTGTAGCACTGGATGTCTTACAGCAGCTGACAGACAGACAGGATGAGAGCTGACAAGTTGAAATAATTACACACGCCTGTCTGTCTGCGAGAAACACCTCAGCTCTGCCTTCAATTAAACAGACAGGCGACGATTGGAGTTGATCACAGATTGCGGCCCAGACATCCGCCACAGGCTGTGCAAAATGAGACTAACTAGCTGCCTATCTGTCCGATTAGAGGTGGAATGTCTCGATATGTGGAAAAACTCTCTATTGTGATGCTAAAAGTTTATGTTGTTGCTGAAGAATATAGAGTGTTTTTAGCATATTGATATCCAGTTGCTAAAGTGTTCTGGGTGGTTCCTTAAAGGAAAAGTTTCAGCAAAATGAAAATTTGCTGAAAAATGTATTCACCCCCAGGCCATCCAAGATGTAAATGAGTGTGTTTGTTCAACAGAACAGATTTGGAGAAATGTAGCATTACATCACTTGCTCACCAATGGATCTCTGCAGTGAATGGGTGCCGTCAGAATGAGAGTCCAAACAGCTGATAAAAACACAGCAATAATCCTTCCCCTGTTGTCCTCTAACATCACAATCCATAACATATTTGTTTAAATCTGGTTTAGACTCTTTTTGCTTGTAAACAGTGCCTGATCTGTGCACATTTCTCTCCTGATTCAGACAAAACAACTTATTTATTTATAATTTTTGGGAAAGTACTGTTATGGATAGAGGACTCATATTTTCGTCAGAAGCAACAGTTAAAAAAAAATCTTACAAAAACACAGCTGTTTGGACTCTTATTCTGACGGCACCCATTCGCTGCAAAGGATCCATTGGTGGGCAAATGATGCAATGCTAAATTTCTACAAATCTGTTCCAATTATTTTTTCCCCTCATCCTCATCTTGGACGGCTTGAGGTTGAATACATTTTCAGCAAACTTTAATTTTTGACTGAACTATTCCAAGTCAAAAGAGACCCATCCCAAGTTTTTATGGTATTCTGGTTCCTAAACACCATGTCTCCCTTTTATTCCACTTGTTTTATGACAAAAAGTCGTCTGCTTGCTTAGAAAAGTAATAGCACACCTATCTGAGGTTAAAACGTTTGAGGTGATTAAAAGGTTGGCTGGCGTTCCCACCGCACCTCAGCTTAATAAGACTACAAGATTACAAGACCTATGTTTTAAACTTGGATTTGAGCTCATCATTGACAGAGTTTGTCAATGTCTGTCTCTCATGCAAGTGGACTTGACTGTTAAAGGGAATGATGAGTTTGAGGAATGCTGTCTCCTAAATGAGTGAGGTTAATTGTGACGCTGACCCCTTCATTCCAGCAATAGCTCGGACGTGTTCCATGCTGGGCACATTGCTGAGGTCACACATGAGCGGGCATGGAATGAAACGTCGCTTATTTACATATAGAGTGATGCTGTGCGCTTTATCACCTCTCAGTGATTAAATATTAACCGTGTTAGAGAATGCTGCAAAGCCACGCTCGGGAATCACAGCTGACTTTTGGACTGCTGCTATTATTGTTCACTGAAGTATGTTGTAGCAAATGTGATTTGAACAATCCTCTAACCATACATACAGAAATAAATAATGCCTCAAATCATGTGGCTAGTTGAGAACTTTCCAAGCAATGAAGAGCATTTTCCAAGCAATCTGAACTATTATTTTGTCATATAGTTGCTTACATGTTTTTATAATTCATTATGTCCAAAATGTATTTATTGTTTGTTTGTTACACTTTATTTTAAAGGTCACATATTTTACACCTTTCTGGAGTTTTGTTTTAAGTCTTGATGTCCTTAAGAATATATATTTGCGGTATAAGTACCAAAAACCATCTCAATATATTTTTACAGCTCCTCTCTCAGGAGCTCTGCTGAGAACAGGTCGATTTTGGCCTGTCTAATTAATATTCATGAGCCTCTCTTCTGATTGGTCTGTTGTTTTATGAGTGACGCACGGCCAGGCCAACCACAGGTAACTAGGGTCAGCCGACGTCACAGCGCTAGCTGGAGGCAGCAAAACAAAGGGGAAACTGGAGGCGGCCCATTCAAACCAGCGCAGGTTTGGCTACATAAGGAGCTTAAAATATCATCTTGTTGTGA